>NW_026511925.1:0-6114 GCF_027579735.1 Bombina bombina | reverse complement strand
ATCTTTAAGAGAAATTTATATACTCTCTCTGTAGTAATTCTATTGTGTTTGAGCTTATTCAGTTCCCATATGATCTACGACTTTAAGGAGAATCACATAAGTCTCAGGAATTTAATTTTTAACTTATAAGTTAACTTGTTAGGTTCAAAAACACTTAGGATCTGTTAGATAGATTCTTACTACACTGTCTGTTTATTTTCCTTCAAATTGTAAATATCAGATTGAAGTATGGTCATACCCATGGCTCTGTGTATATATATATAGACCTTGCTGAATACGGCGAGCAATACGCTCGGCGTATTCAGCATTGCACCAGCAGCTCACAAGAGCTGCTGGTGCAATGCCGCCTCCTGCAGACTCCGCCAGCAGGGGAGTGTCAATCAACCCGATCGTACTCGATTTCCGGCGATGTGTGTCCGCCTGCTCGGACAGGTTATTGAGCCACCACTCATATCTTGTTTAATAGTAGTGTAAGTGTACATTTAATGTAAGTGTACATTTAAAAACAAAAAACGTTTTTGACTGTGAAACATCAGTCTGCTTTTTTGTGTCAGGCTCACAGCGTATACTGTGCCCACTTGCCCAGTGGCACCACTCATATCTTGTTTAATAGTAGTATAAGTGTACATTTAAAAAATAAAAACTTTTTGGGTGGGGGCGGAGCCAGCTACACTACTGAGAAGACGCATCTCTAGTTATCTCCGTATCCCGAGTGCTAATTTTTCCTTTCAAACCCCTTTTTATTTACCTAAATACCCCAGTTTCCTTCATTCCCCTAAGTCTTTAGACATTTATCCCCTGAATTAGCCCGTCAGAGAGCACGCAGCGGGCTAGCTACGAGTAACATCAAAGTACCGGGAGGTCAGGCCGCAGCCGCATCTTACTACTCCTGATTGCAACGGAGTACTCACTTTATTGCGGCCCCCGGTCACCTCATCTAGTAATCCGGAACAACTGGTGCCGCAGCTCGGAGCATCTAACACCCGAACCCAGGACTCCTTACCTGGTTCTCCTGAGCTGTGACATCTTTTTTGCTCCGTTCAAATTTTACTTGAGAGCACTCCGCCTAACAGAGAACGGGCCTGCATACTTCCCGTTACAACTAACCTGGACCGCTCTGACTGAACAGCCTGAAGCTCAGTGACCCACCCGATCTTGAAGATCCCAGCTGCCTTTTTGCGAATACAGGTACTTTTACGCTTCATAAGGGGAGAACTCTCAATAAGCACTGAGGCGCACTTGTTTCTTCAACCCCTGAACCGCACCCACGTGGCTGCTTAATAAGGCCTTATTTGAACACACAGGGCAGTGCAATTCTATACGCAACTGGGACTAATAATATTAATATTATTGGCACTAATTACTTGGATATTAACTCCTTAACTATATTATCAGAAACCCTTAAACTGGTACTCTTGATAGAGGTATCTCTATATCCTGGACAGGGATATTTTTGCATTATTGGATAAAGGCATCTTTTGAATCTAGATATAAGGAGAGCTACAACTTGAGGGAGAAAGTCGTTTTGTTGTACAGTCAGCAGCATCAAATCACACAGCTACAGTCCTTTTATTAATTAAAGAAGGAAGAGAAAGGAAGAAAAGAGCTGGGGAAAAGAGAATTAAGAGAGGGAGAAAAGAAAGAAGGAGAAAAGAGGGGGGAAAGAAAGGAGAGGAAGAAGAAATTTTTCCTTTTATGTGATTATAGGCTGTTGGTTTGACCTATCTACATATCATTCTGTCATTGATTAACTTAATCTTGAGCCACCAACTTAGGCTCAGGAGACCTACTGAATATTCCTTCTGACAGCTCTTAAAGGGACACACTTCTGAATAAGAACTCTCTGTTACAGGTCCCAAGGCTCTGTTACAGGTCCTCATCTCCCTTTCCCGTAGGCCCACAGGAATAATAACCCTTACCCTCCCCATTTCATTTTATTTTACTAACTTTTATCCTGAAAAGATGATGTGCTGAGAGCACTCTGCAGGGGAGGAGTGCCGAATCTGCATTATACGTTCAATACTTATCATTGGAGATCATACCTATCAGCTTGAATCTCTAACATTACCTTTTACATACCGGACACTGAACATGTCTCATTCCCAAAAAAAGAAGACAAAGCATGCTGACCCCCCAAAAAGAACCCTCTCTGACCATTTTGTTCATAAGTCAGCATACGAACAGAACATGTCAGATGAGGATTCCAGGGAGTCCCTTACCGCCACGAAAGACCTTCATAGATCTACTTCTCATCACTCTGACGGATTAATGAACCAGCACTGCTCTATCTTAGAATCTATACGAGATCTTTCTGACAAGATGGACTCTCATTATTCCTCACTAAAACAAGAACTAAAAGCCTCAGTCTCAGAACTCAAAAGAGACATCTCTCTTCTTGGTGAAAGAACTGAAAATCTGGAAAAAAAAACAAGAGGATCTACATCTAGACCACTCTAATCTACTGACTTACACGCAGTCGCTTGCAGAAATGATTACAGATTTGGAAACAAAATTGGCGGACCTTGAAGATAGGTCCCGCCGCAATAATATAAGAATACGTGGCATCCCAGAAGAAGTGAGCACCGCTGACCTCCCCAAATACCTCATAGATCTGTTCAAAGAGCTTCTGGGGTCAGTACAGGAACAAGAAGCTCTGATTGATAGAGCTCACCGTGCTCTGCGACCGAGAACAGCACCTTCTGGTTCCTCCAGAGACGTCATCCTTAGGTTACATTATTTTACGTTCAAAGAGAAACTTCTCAGAGCCTCTTTTCAAAATAAACAGCTAAATGACCCATACCAATCTATTCAGATTTTTCCTGACTTATCCACCCACACACTGAACAAAAGGCGCTCCATTCAACAAATAACTCAGACATTACGTCAAAACAATATCAAATATAGATGGGGCTTCCCGGTCAAGCTGTTCTTTCAGATTGAAGAGCAATCATATATTGTTTCCACTATCGAACAAGGCTACAAAATCCTACATACAGCAGGACTTCTTCGTTCTCCAAATACACCTAAAGATTCCACAGCTCCTCCCGAGAAGCTTAATGTCACCGCTCCAGAGTGGAGGCCTTTTCCACAACGATTCAGCTATCAAGCTAAAAGAAAAGAACTTCACACTCAGTAAGGAGGTTTTTGATTTGGGTCAAATATCTGCAGACCCTCCCACTCATTGACTACCTCCTTCTATTTTGTTAACAAGTGAACTTAATTTAGTTAGTCAGTCTTCCCGGAGACCATATGACTACACCACGCTGAAGATGGTAACGTAGTGAAGTTAACTTTGTTTCCATGTTTTTTCTTGTTTATTTGTTATTGTTCTTCTTTTTACTTGTTATATGGTTAAAGCACTATCAGTTATGCTTATATTGTCTAGTTACATAATTACGACTGTGTCCCAGCACCGCTTTATGACCCATACGGTCTTAACCTATTACACTTTCTTAAAGACCACACTACTATTCTTATCAGTGTCCCCACATAGCTAGATATACATTACATGAAATGTCAGTTAAATGATATGGATCAAAATTGGACAGAACCCTCAGCATATTAAATACATCCCCCCTCTCTCTTGCTGAATAAATATAACTTAATCAATCTTCACCTAAGAAATCATCTGTTGACATTACATTGGGGACTACATTGTATTGTAATGTTGGTTGCTATGTTCTCTTGTCTTTTATTCCCTTTGTTGGTCTTTTTTTTTTTTTTTTTTTTTTAAGTTTATTGTGTGATTATTACATTGCCAATATAGCTATTGTGGTTTATGTACTTTGTTTCCTTATATTCTTTCATTGTTATATGCTATATGATCCACTATATATTATGTGAATTCGACTGATATACATATCTTTCCCCCCCGCTCCTGTTCAATCTGGTCTCCTTTGGGAAAAATACATAGTTTAGATATTGTACACATAGAACTCACGACCAGTGTGTCTCCATATTAAATTCCGGCACTCCCCCCACCTTATTGTCATATTTACCTATTCCTTTTTATACTAATATTCAATATTAGTAGCTCGAATATACAAGCACCTCAACTTGATTAATTTCCTTCACTTCTATTACCCTATAGCACTCGGTTTACGAATATCACTATAATTTTACGAATTCGTAATAAAGTTCTTTATTACATCTTTATTCTTTTCTGGCCTAGTTATATTTATAATTACGTTTCATTCTAACCCCCTCACACCTCATCACCCACTTCCTTCTACAATAATAAAGTACTATTCTAGCCACCCCACTTAATTTAATAGTCACTTTAAATTTGCATTATTCTAAACCCCTCACTACCTCCCAACTCTATAATTTTTGAGCGGCTCTTGTCCGCTGACCATCCACTCCCTTTACTTTGAATGTTAACAGTATTACAGTGCATATAGTCCAACTCATTACTCTTGTGGGTTCTCTGGAGTTTTATAGCTGAATAGAATAGAAAGGGAGGAGAGGAGAGAGAGGGAATTCCTCTTTTTTTTTTTTTTTTTCTCTTTCCTTCCTTCCTTCCCTATACCCTACCCTTCTCACCTTCCCTATCCATCCCATTTAGCAGTTATGGACCAATTACGTTTTTTAACCCTCAACACTCAAGGCCTCAACTCCCCTACCAAACGCAGCCTTATGTTAAATATGCTACAACGCACTAAGATAGATATCGCTCTGCTGCAGGAAACACATTGGCTACCCAACACAGTCACCTCCCGCCGATATAAGAAATACCCAGTAATTATTGAAGCATCATTCAATACTAAATCCAGGGGGGTTGCTATACTGATTAGCTCCCAGGTAAATTATAAACCACTCTATATAGAAATAGATCCGCAGGCTAGGTTCATTGTGTTAATTTGTAGATTGAATGATAAACTTTTCACTATTGTAAACGCATATGTACCCAACACAAAACAACTCAGATATCTCAGACGTTTACTAGATTTGGTGTCGACCATTCAGCAGGGTGAGCTAATATTAGGAGGTGATATGAATATAATATGGGACCTCACGTTAGATAGATTAGGCCCAAATATTTCATCGGGTGAGAGATCTACACACCCTCTCTCAGTATCATTTCAGAACCTGATTGCAAAATTTGATCTGTACGATGTATGGAGGGCATTACACCCTTTTGATAAGGAATTTACCTTTTATTCTTCACCTCATCATTCTTATAGTCGTATTGATTTTTTCTTCATGAGCTCGCGGGCTTTAAAACAGGTGACTCTAGCTACGATTCACCCAATTTCTTGGTCAGATCATGACGCAGTCCGACTTACATTAGGTCTACACCCCACAGTCATTCCTCCTTATTCCTGGCGACTTAAAAGTTATTTAATCACTCACCCAACCCTCAAACTTGAATTCTTAGACTTAATAAGAACTTACCTTGCAGTCAATGATACTCCTCAGGTTTCTGCAGAAATATTATGGGCATCTTTAAAAGCTTTTTTGAGGGGACATTACATCACTAAAGATGCTCAGTTCAAACGGACACAAAACTCATCCCTAGCCACACTAAATTGTCATCTTAGGTCACTTAAAAGTAATCTTGCCACCTCTTATACTATAGATTTAAACTCTCAAATATCTGATCTTAAAAGCCAGATTAAGGATTTAGAATTACAAAGGGCACAGGCAAATTTGGAAAAAGTTAAACAAATCTACTACTACAAAAGTAATAAGACCTCCTCTCTTTTAGCCTCTAAACTAAGGCACAGAACTGCACAGACCAAAATCATACGAATTAATTCAAGAGGTGGAGTGGTCACTTCACCCAATGACATCGGGGAGACCTTCCGAACATACTACTCAGATTTGTATAATCTATCAGATTCGGATTTGTCCCCTCTTCTTGAAACCCAGGAGATCCAACGTTTTTTAGAATCTCTCAATCTCCCTTCGGTTAATCCCGAGCTCTGTCAAGGCCTTACTGCCCAAATTACCCTGAAAGAAATTAGTGATAATATTAAAGACCTTAAAATTTCTAAGTCCCCAGGCCCAGACGGATTTACAGGCCAGTTCTATAAGACGTATACTGCCATAGTAGCCCCTGTTCTATGCAGAGTTTTCAATGAGGTGATGGGAAAAGGTTCCTTTCGCTCTGAA
>NW_026511924.1:267500-310367 GCF_027579735.1 Bombina bombina | reverse complement strand
CCCCCCCCCCCAACTTGCAGCTGGACAGTAGCTGAAGTATAACTGTTTACACACCATTGAGTTCCATACACAAATATTACACTTTTATATTTGAGTTTACACTTACAACCCCAAAATGCCTGTTGTACATATAACCTATCAATTACAGCACATACAAACAGAACCCCCTGATATAAGCACCTACCAGAGAGACACATACACATATATCTAATACTAAGAAAAACCTAATAATTTAAATGAACAGACCACTCCTTTATCCATCATTTGATTTTGATATTTTTATTGATAAGAATCAATTGTGGGAACAGCCTCCTCTGAGTTTTCACCCGATTCCTTGGACTTTCCCTTTATAAGATCTAATACTTTCTTTGCCGCCCATTTTCCGCCTTTTTGGCCACCTCTCCTGCTTCTTTAATAACCCCTCCGCTTTTCCTGCTTTCTTTCCAATTCCCCTCAGAATTTTTCCTATGGATCGTTTCTCTCCCGCAAGGTCTCTAGCAGATCAACGCTGTTTCCCAACCTCCACTGACTCTGCAGGAGTGGTCTGGCATAGAGCTCAGACCACAGCAGGAAGTAGATGATACAAATCACTGGTAGTTCATTATTCAGGAGGACTGAACAGGACTGGCAAACTGCAAAACAAAGTTAGATACAGATTAGACCTATGAGTCTTTTCTAAACACTTTACCTTTCAATAGATGTTGATATTACCTGTCAATAGATGCTGACTCTTTGTTTATTGGGGGACACTGGCTGCTGCCGTTTTACTGATTTTTAGCTTTTGTCTTCTCACTCGAAACTCGCTGGATTGTCTTACCTAGTAAGATTCTCTGCAAATGATTTAAGGAAATACTGAAATATTGTATTTATTTACTCACAGCATTATTACATCACAAGACCCTGTGATGATGACCTCATTGACTCATAGGGGGCCCTAGTTATCAAGCCGTCAACCTCAAATACGCTGGAATTCCGCAGCGTATTTGTGCGAGCTGATTCGCCTTAGTTATCACAAGCCCTAGATACCGGCAAAAGTAGAATTTTGTGACGTAAGCTTCGATCCGCCGAACTCAGTCCGACACAGATCGATTCTTACGTCACTCCAGATGTTCCGCACAACAAGTGCAGCACAATCTGACTACTTCTGCTAGTTAGTCAAAAAACTAGCAGGGTACGCTCAGCACTTTTCCGGCCCAGCGTACCTGGTTTTCATACTGCCGCCCTGGAGGCGGCGGATCCCATAGGAATCAATGGAGTCTGACCATAGCGAAAGTTCATGTTCGCTGCTGCCCCGACATCCCATTGATTTCTATGGGAGCTGTCTGCACCTAACACCCTAACATGTACCCAATCTAACACCCCTAATCTGCCCCCCTACACCGCCGCAACTAAATAAATGTATTACCCCCTAAACCGCCGCTGCCCGAGCCCACCGCAAGCTATACTAAATATGTTAACCCCCCTAAACCGCCGCTCCCGGTGCCCACCGCAACTATAATATATGTATTAACCCCTAAACTGCCTGCCTCCTGGTGCCCGCCGCAGCTATAATATATGTATTAACCCCTAAACCGCCGCTCCCCGGTGCCCGCCCGCAACTATAATATATGTATTAACCTCTAAACCGCCGCTCCCGGACGCCGACCGCCACCTACATTATACCTATTAACCCCTATCCTGGCCCCCCCTATACCATTGCCTCCTATAAGAAAGTTTATTAACCCCTATCCTGCGGATCCCGACCTTGCCGCAACTAAATAAATAGTTTTAAACCCCTAAATCGCCCGCTCCCGGACCCCGCCGCAACTCTATTAAAGGTATTAACCCCAAATCTGCCTCCCCCCCCTACACCGTCGCCACCTATAATAAATGGTATTAACCCCTATCCTGCCCCCCCTACACCGCCGCCACTGTAATGAAATTATTAACCCCTAAACCTAAAGTCTAACACTAACCCTAAAAACCCCCCTAACTTAAGATATTAATTAAATAAATCTAAATAATATTTCTCTTCTAAATAAATTAATCCTATTTAAAACTAAATACTTACCTATAAAATAAACCCTAAGATAGCTACAATATAAATAATAATGATATTGTAGCTATTTAGGATTTATATTTATTTTACAGGTAACTTTGTATTTTATTTAGCTAGTTAGAATAGTTAGTTAAATAGTTATTAACTATTTAATAACTACCTACTAAAAGAAATACAAAATTACCTGTAAAATAAATCCTAACCTAAGTTACAATTAAACCTAACACTACACTATCATTAAATTAATTAAATAAATTAGTTACAAATAACTACAATTAAGTTAAATTAAATAAAGTAACTAAAGTACAAAAAGATAAAAAAAGCTAAGTTACAAAAATAAAAAAAAATAGGTTACAAACATTTAAAAAATATTACAAACAATTTTTAAGCTACTACACCTAATCTAAGCCCCCTAATAAAATAACAAAGCCCCCCAAAAATAAAAAATGCCCTACCCTATTCTAAATTAAAAAAGTTCAAAGCTCTTTACCTTAGCAGCCCTTAAAAGGGCCTTTTGTGGGGCATGCCCCAAAGAATTCTGCTCTTTTCCTGTAAAAGAAAAATACAACCCCCCCCCAACATTAAAACCCACTACCCACATACCCCTAATCTAACCCAAACCCCACTTAAATAAACCTAACACTACCCCCCTGAAGATCATCCTACCTTGAGGTCGTCTTCAGCCAGCCGACCCACCGATGGAACCGAAGAGGAGATCCGGAGCGGGAAGAAGTCATCATCCAGGCGGCGCTGAAGAAGTCTTCCATCCGATGAAGTCATCATCCAGGCGGCGCTGAAGAAGTCTTCCATCCGATAGAAGTCTTCATCCATGCGGCGTCTTCAATCTTCATCCATACGACGAGCCATCTTCAGACGAGCCGACGCGGAGCCATCCTCTTCTTCCTGATGACTGGAGTTCCCGACGAATGGAGTATTCCTGTTCCGATCAGTCCAATAGAATGCGAGCTCAATCTGATTGGCTGATTCAATCAGCCAATCAGATTTTTCCTACCTTAATTCCGATTGGCTGATAGAATCCTATCAGCCAATCGGAATTGAAGGGACGCCATCTTGGATGACGTCCCTTAAAGGAAGTATCCATTCATCGTTAGTCGTCGGGAAGAAGATGATGGCTCCCGTCGGCTCGTCTGAAGATGGCTCCGCTCCGAATGGATGAAGATTGAAGACGCCGCATGGATGAAGACTTCTATCGATGGAAGACTTCTTCAGCGCCGCCTGGATGATGACTTCATCGATGGAAGACTTCTGCAGTGCCGCCTGGGATGATCACTTCTTCCGCTCCGATCTCCTCTTCGTTTCCATCTGTGGGTCGGCTGGCGTGAAGACGACTCAAGGGTAGGATGATCTTCAGGGGGGTAGTGTTAGGTTTACTTAAGGGGGGTTTGGGTTAGATTAGGGGGTATGTGGGTGGTGGGGTTTTAATGTTGGGGGGGGTTGTATTTTTCTTTTACAGGCAAAAGGAGCAGAAGTCTTTGGGCATGCCCCGTAAAAGGCCCTTTTAAGGGCTGGTAAGGTAAAAGAGCTTTGAATTTTTTAATTTAGAATAGGGTAGGGCATTTTTTTGGGGGGGGCTTTGTTATTTTATTAGGGGGCTTAGATTAGGTGTAAGTAGCTTAAAATTGTTTTAATATTTTTAATGTTTGTAACTTATTTTTTTATTTTTGTAACTTAGCTTTTATTATTTTTTGTACTTTAGTTAGTTTAATTTAATTTAACTTAATTGTAATTATTTGTAACTAATTTATTTAATTAATGCAATGATAGTGTAGTGGTTAGGATTAATTGTAACTTAGGTTAGGATTTATTTTACAGGTAATTTTGTATTTCTTTTAGCTAGGTAGTTATTAAATAGTTAATAACTATTTAATAACTATTCTAACTAGCTAGAAATAAATACAAAGTTACCTGTAAAGATAAATATAAATCCTAAGAATAGCTACAATATAATTATTATTTATATTGTAGCTATCTTAGGGTTTATTTTACAGGTAAGTATTGTAGTTTTAAATAGGAATAATTTATTTATGTATAGTGTAGTGTTAGGTGTAATTGTAACTTAGGTAGTTTTATTTTACAGGTAAATTTCTCTTTATTTTAGCTAGGTAGCTATTAAATAGTTAATAACTATTTAATAGGCTATTGCACCTAGTTAATATTAATTGAAAGATGTCCTGTAAAATAAATAAATCCTAAAGATAGCTACAATATAATTATTATTTATATTGTAGCTATCTTAGGGTTTATTTTATAGGTAAGTATTTAGTTTTAAATAGGATTAATTTATTTAATAAGAGAAATATTATTTAGAGTTATTTATTAATATTTAAGTTAGGGGGGGTTTTAGGGTTTAGTGTTAGACTTAGGTTTAGGGGTTAATAATTTTATTACAGTGGCGGCGGTGTAGGGGGGGCTGGATAGGGGTTAATACATTTATTATAGGTGGCGACGGTGTAGGGGGGCAGATTAGGGGTTAATAAGTTTTAATATAGGTTGCGGCGGGGTCCGGGAGCGGCAGTTTAGGGGTTAAACTATTTATTTAGTTGCGGCGAGGTCCGGGATCGTCAGGATAGGGGTTAATAACTTTATTATAGGTGGCAGCGGTATAGGGGGGCAGGATAGGGGTTACTAGGTATAATGTAGGTGGCGGCGGTGTCCGGGAGCGGCGGTTTAGGGGTTAATACATTTATAAGAGTTGGCGCGGGGTCTAGGAGCGGCGGTTTAGGGTTAATAACTTTATTGAGTTGTGGGGGCTCCGGGGGCGCCGGTATAGGGGGTAGAACAGTGTAGTTAGTGTGGGTGCTTAGTGACAGTCTAGCAATAAAGCTGGGAAAAAGCCGAAGAGCAGCGAGATCGGATGAGTGATAACTCTCACAGTCCTCTGCTCATCGCCCCGTACTTGGTGCACTGCTTTTTTGACAGCTTTATTGATAACTTAGGCGAAATTTTGAAGGTCCACGGCGGCGATGGTAGGCGAGCTTAGGCGGGCGTATTGGGCCGGCGAAGGCAGGTAAAGTAGACGCGTTGATAACTACCCCCCATAGACATGACATGACATGAGTGGTTGCTATGGAGCTTTTCATCAACAAACATCCCTGATGCTGCCAAAGTTCTTCATAAATAATGACAAATTTGAGAGTTCTTTATAATGCAGCAAAACCTTTAAAATATATTACCGACATGTAGAAAAGCTACATCCTTTTAGACTTCATCTTCATGGGATGAAAATGTTATCCCAAATTCACACATCAAGCATGAGCAAAGTGACCTAATGACAGTGACATGTTTAATAGGTTAAAGGGTCAGTCTCATGTAGGAACAAAGTGACCTAATGACAGTGACATGTTTAATAGGTTAAAGGGTCAGTCTCATGTAGGAACAAAGTGACCTAATGACAGTGACATGTTTAATTGGTTAAAAGGGTCAGTCCCATGTGGGAACAAAGTGGCCTAATGACAGTGATATGTTTAATGGGTTAAAGGGTCAGTCTCATATAGGAACAAAGTGACCTAGTGACAGTGACATGGTTAAAGGGTCAATACTGTGTATGAACAAAGTGACCTAATTTACAGTGACAAGGAGAGGAAAACACACAAATTAGAGAACTTGGTTGATTAAATAGACCATCATTTCCTTTTTGGGATGAATTCTCTGAGATCTTAAGTTTAGTTATTGATATTGAACATCTGTGTGTTAGTTGCCCTATACTGTTGTTATTTGTATTTTTGGTGTTTTGTTGGATGCTTGTTTAATGCATTTTGTAGCATCTGTTGATTTCATACCTATAATATTTGTCTTGTAAAATTATTTGCAAAAGTGGACAAACCTTTTAGTTTGAATATTTTAGTTAAAGGGGCATTCAACTGATGGGTACAACCTACAGTAGCATTGTTTTTTTTTTCCCAACTTACAGCTGGACAGTAGCTGAAGTATAACTGTTTACAAAGCACTTACTCTGGTTGTAGGTAAAATATTTTCCTTTTTTACATAGAGATGCTCAGGATGAACTATAAATGTATCATGAAGCACTTTAAGAGCATTGTTACACTTGAGTTCCCATACACAAATATTAACACTATTATATTTGATTGTACACTAACACCTCACAAGCCCTGCTGTACATATAACCTATCAATTACAGCACATACAAAAAAAACCCTGATATAAGCACCTATTAGAGAGATACAGACACATACAAAACTATGTATATCTAATACTAAGGAAAACCTAATAATTTAAATGAACAGACCACTCCTTTATCCATCATTTTTGAATTTGATATTTTTATTGATTAGAATCAATTGTGGGAACAGCCTCCTCTGAGTTTTCACCCGATTCCTTGGACTTTTCCCTTTATAAGATCTACTACTTTCTTTGCCGCCCATATTTCCGGCTTTTTTGGCCGCCTCTCCTGCTTTCTTTAATACCGCTTTTCCTGCTTTCTTTCCGATTCCACTCAGAATTTTTCCTATGGATCGTTTCTCCCGCAAGGTCTCTAGCAGATCAACGCTGTTCCAACCTCCACTGACTCTCCACTTGCAGGGAGTGGTCTGGCATAGAGCTCAGACCACAGCAGGAAGTAGATGATAAAAATCAGCTGGTAGTTCATTATTCAGGAGGACTGAACAGGACTGGCAAACTGCAAAACAATGTTAGATACAGATTAGACCTATGAGCCTTTTTCTAAACACTTTAACCTGTCAATAGATGTTGATATTTACCTGTCAATAGATGCTGACTCTTTGTTTATTGGGGGACACTGGCTGCTGCCGTTTTTACTGACTCTAGCTATTGTCTTCTCACTCAAACTCGCTGGATTGTCTTAACCTAGTAAGATTCTCTGGCAAATGATTTAAGGAAATACTGAACATTACATTTATTTACTTGAGCATTATTACCATCACAAGACCTGTGATGATGACCTCATAGACTCATAGACACTCATGAGTTGGTTGCTATGGAGCTTTTCATCAACAAACATCCCTGAGGCTGCCAAAGTTCCTTCATAAATAATGACAATTTGAGAGTTCTTTATAATGCAGCAAAACCTTTAAAATATATTACTGATATGTAGAAAAGCTACATCCTTTTAGACTTCATCTTCATGGGAGATGATAATGTTATTCCCAAATTCACACATCAGGCATGAGCAAAGTGACCTAATGACAGTGACATGTTTTATAGGTTTAAAGGGGTCAGTCTCATGTAGGAACAAAGTGACCTAATGACAGTGACATGTTTAATTGGTTAAAGGGTCAGTTCCCATGTAGAATAAAGTGACCTAATGACAGGCATGGTAATAGGTTAAAGGGTCAGTTCCATGTAGGAACTGTGACCTAATGACGGTGACATGGTTAAAGGGTCAGTCTCATATAGGAACAAAGTTGACCTAGTGACAGTGATATGTTTAATGGGTTAAAGGTCAGTCTCAAATAGGAACAAAGTGACCTAGTGACAGTGACATGGTTAAGGGTCAATACTGTGTATGAACAAAGTGACCTAATGACAGTGACAAGGAGAGGGAAACACACAAATTAGAGAACTTGGTTGATTAAATAGACCATCATTCCATCTTGGATGAATTCTCTGAGATCTTATGGTTAAGTTATTGATATTGAACAATCTGTGTGTTACAGTTGCCCATACTGATGTTATTTGTTTTTTGTTGTTTTGTTGAATGTTTGTTTAATGCATTTTGTAGCATCTGTTGATTTCATGACCTATAATATTTGTCCTGTAAAATTATTTGCAAAAGTGGACAAACCTTTTAGTTTGAATATTTTAGTTAAAGGGGCATTCAACTGATGGGTACAACTACAGTAGCATTGGGGGGTTTTTTTCCAACTTGCAGCGTGTACAGTAGCTAAGTATAACTGTTTACACAGCACTTACTCTGGTTGTAGGTAAAATATTTTCCTTTTTACATAGAGATGCTCAGGATGAACTATAAATGTATCATGAAGCACTTTAAGAGCAAATGTTACACTTGAGTTCCATACACAAATATTAACACTATTATATTGAGTGTACACTTACACCTCACAAGCCCTGCTGTACATATAACCTATCAATTACAGCACATACAAAAAAAAACCCTGATATAAGCACCTATTAGAGAGACACAGACACATACAAACTATGTAAATCTAATACTAAGGAAAACCTAATAATTTAATTGAACAGACCACTCCTTTATCCATCATTTTTGATTTTGATATTTTTATTGATTAGAATCAATTGTGGGAATAGCCTCCTCTGAGTTTTCACCCGATTCCTTGGACTTTCCCTTTATAAGATCTACTACGTTCTTTGCCGCCCATTTTCCGCCTTTTTTGGCCGCCTCTCCTGCTTTCTTTAATACCGCTTTTCCTGCTTTCTTTCCGATTCACTCAGAATTTTTCCTATGGATCGTTTCGCCCGCAAGGTCTCTAGCAGATCAACGCTGTTTCCAACCTCCACTGACTCTCCACTTTGCAGGGAGTGTCTGGCATAGAGCTCAGACCACAGCAGGAGAGTAGATGATAAAAATCAGCTGGTAGTTCATTATTCATGAGACTGAACAGGACTGGCAAACTGCAAAATAATGTTAGATACAGATTAGACCTATGGAGCCTTTTTCTAAACACTTTTACCTTTCAATAGATGTTGATATTTACCTGTCAATAGATGCTGACTCTTTGTCTATTGGGGGGACACTGGCTGCTGCCGTTTTACTGGACTCTAGCTATTGTCTTCTCACTCAAAACTCGCTGGATTGTCTTAACCTAGTAAGATTCTCTGGCAAATGATTTAAGAAAATACTGAAACATTACATTTATTTACTCAGAGCATTATTACATCACAAGACCCTGTGGTGATGACCTCATAGACTCATAGACTCGTCATGTGTGGTTGCTACGGAGCTTTTCATCAACAAACATCTCTGATGCTGCCAATGTTCTTAAAAAAATGACAATTTGAGAGTTCTTTATAATGTAGGCAAAACCTTTAAATATATTACTGATATGTAGAAAAGCTACAATCCGTATGGACTTAATCTTCATGGGATGAAAAAATGTTATCCCAAATTCACACAATTCACCAATAACCACATATTGTAGTCAGATGAGGTACTAAACTTTGAAGTCTCCATATACAGGAGTGAGACCAGAATGTAGGCATTAGATTCAGCAGTTTTTTTTTTAAAAAAAAGTCACAGAATGTATACTTACACCAGTCTTCATATGATATAAATAACAGAAAAAAGTATATACTAAAGTAAGACCCTGTGAGTAATATTAAATTATTTATTGAGTCATTACCCAACATAAAGGTACATTCAATTTAAAGGGACATACTACTTATGCTAAATCACTTGAAAGTGAGGCACCATAGCTGTAAAAAGCTGACAGGAAAATATCACCTGAGCATTTCTATGTACATAAGGAAAATATTATGCCTTCACAATTTCCTTAGCTCTCCAGAGTAAGTGCTGTGTAAACATTTATACTTTAGCTGCTGTTCAGCTGCAGGCAAAAAAAAAAGAAGGAAGAAATGAACAGCAGTCAATCAGCATCAGCAGTGCTGAGATCATGAAACTGTGATCTCATTGAGATTTCATAGTAAACTTCCTTAAACCGATTAGGGAAATAACATGAGTGTGCATGAGGCACGCTCCCTATCAAGTCCTGGGACACACATACTGATTTGCTGCTTAAAATCCCTTTACAATGGGTTGTGAATACTTAGGACATTTGAGGTCAAAAATCTTTCCTTTTTTACATAGAGATGCTTAGATGATATTTTATAGTCATATTTTTACAGCTATGCTGCATCATTTTCAAATGCTTCAACATAGTAACATGTCCCTTTAAGATAGCAATAATGGTCCCCCATGACTGAGCCTGTACAGCCAATAGGAAATGTACCAATAGAGTGATGCATTGTATAGATTTGTTTATGGCACTATCCTTGACTTCTACTAGCTAAAGAAGTAGGAAATAGTACTAGGAGCATACACTATGCAATGTATCACCTCGCTGAAGTAAAATTATGGCAGATACAACATGCAATTTGATATGATTTTCCATTTATTTCTATTTCTCTAATTTGCTTTTTGCTTTTTGTATCCTTTGTTGAAAAGTATAGCTATATAGTCTCAGCAGCTATTTCCCAGCATTACTGTTATTTTAACAAAGGATACCAAGAGAATGAAGCAAATTGAATAATAGAACAAATTGGAAAGTTTTTTTTTTTAGATTGTACGATCTATCTAAATAATGAAGACATTTTTGGGGTTTCGTGTCCCTTTAACTTCTTAATGACCAAGGACGTGCAAGGCACATCCTATAGGGTTTGAAGCTCTGAAGCGATCCTGATCGCTTCCAGCAGCTTCTAAGGTATTGCAGCGATGCCTCGATATTGAGGCATCACTGCAATACCTTTTTGGGCACACCGATGCAGAGAGAGCCACTCTGTGGCCCTCTCTGCATCGGCCAGCAATGGTGCCGATTGTTGGTGGGTGGGAACAGCTGCAGGGAGGCGGGTCAGGGGCTTGTGCGTGCGCCCGCGATCCAGTACATGCAATTTTTGAAGTAGTGGGAGAGGGTGGTGGGTGGCGGTTGTGGGTGTGAGAGGAGGGGGGAAAACAATTTTCAAAATAGGTCTGGGAGGGGGTAGGGTATGGAGGGGGGCAGCTACACTACAGAAAAATAGTGGATAATTATAAAACAAAAAAAACGAAACACATTTAAATGCAAGTGGATACTGGCAGACAGCTGCCAGTACCCAAAATGGTGGAAAATAGTTAGTGGGGGGAGGGTAAGAGATCTCTTTTGGGGGAGATCAATGAGGTTGGGGGCTAAGAGGGGATCCTACACAGCAGAATATATATTGAGCTGTTTGGGAGGGATCAGGGGGTCTGATGTGTCAGGGTGGGAGGCTGATCTCTACACTAAATCTAAAATTAACCCCTTCAACGCTCCCTACAAGCTACCTAATTAACTCTGTCACTGCTGGGCATAATACAAGTGTGGTGCGCAGTGGCATTTAAACAGCCTTCTAATTACCAAAAAGCAATGCCAAAGCCATATATGTCTGCTATTTCTGCACAAAGGGGTTCCTAGAGAAGCATTTGCAACCATTTGTGCATTATTGCACAAGCTGTTTGTAATAATTTCAGTGAGAAACCCAAAGTTATTGAAAAAGTTAACGATTTATTTTATTTGATCGAATTTGGCGGTGAAATGGTGGCATGAAATATATCAAAATGGGCCTAGCTCAATACTTTGGGTTGTCTACTACACTACACTAAAGCTAAAATAACCCTACAAGCTCCCTAATTAACCCCCTTCACTGCTGGGCCTAATACAAGTGTGGTGCACAGCGCCATTTAGCTGCCTTCTAATTACCATAAAGCAATACCAAAGCCCATATATGTCTGCTATTTCTAAACAAAGGGGATCCCAGAGAAGCATTTACAACCATTTATGCTATAATTGCACAAGCTGTTTGTAAATAATTTCAGTGAGAAACTCAAAGTTAGTGAAAAAAGTGAACGATTATTTTTATTTGATCGAGTTTGGTGGTGAAATGGTGGCATGAAATATATCAAAATGAGCCTAGCTCAATACTTTGGGTTGTCTACTACACTACACTAAAGCTAAAATTAACCCTACAAGCTCCCTAATTAACCCCTTCACTGCTGGGCCTAATACAAGTGTGGTGCACAGCGCCATTTAGCTGCCTTCTAATTACCATAAAGCAATACCAAAGTCATATATGTCTGCTATTTCTAAACAAAGGGGATCCCAGAGAAGCATTTACAACCATTTATGCCATAATTGCACAAGCTGTTTGTAAATAATTTCAGTGAGAAACCCAAAGTTTGTGAAAAAGTTTGTGGAAAAAGTAAACTTTTTTTTTATTTGATCGCGTTTGGCGGTGAAGTGGTGGCATGAAATATACCAAAATGGGCCTAGATCAATACTTTGGGTTGTCTACTAAAAATAAATATAAAGTGCTACTTGTATTTATTGCCCTATAACTTACAAAAAAGCAAAGAACATGTAAACATTGGGTATTTCTAAACTCAGCATACAAAGAGAGAAGCGCTCTACCAGGAATGAACAACAGCTCAGTGGCTTGTTCTATGGCGATTTACCACCCGGAAGCAGCCTCTTTTAGACCAGTGTGCTTTTCACAGAAGAAAAATTTCCTGAAGTATATCAGTCTGATCCCGCCAAGTAAGGTCAGTCCAGCCCCGGAAATACCAGGCAATTCTCCTCTGAACAAGGAACATGACAACCCAGACGATCGTTTCGGCCTCCTATGGGCCTCGTCAGTGAGGTGCAGCCACATTCCTCTAAGCACACTGGGCAAGGAGTCCACGTCTGGTTTCCCCCATCACCATAGGGAGACTTCCCCAGGGTCATAATAATTTGCATACAAAGAGAGAAGCGCTCTACCAGGAATGAACAACAGCTCAGTGGCTTGTTCTATGGCGATTTACCACCGGAAGCAGCCTCTTTTAGACCAGTGTGCTTTTCACAGAAGAAAAATTTCCTGAAGTATATCAGTCTGATCCCGCCAAGTAAGGTCAGTCCAGCCCCGAAATACCAGGCAATTCTCCTCTGAACAAGGAACATGACAACCCCAGACGATCGTTTCGGCCTCCTATGGGCCTCGTCAGTGAGGTGCAGCCACATTCCTCTAAGCACACTGGGCAAGGAGTCCACGTCTGGTTTCCCCATCACCCATAGGGAGACTTCCCCAGGGTCATAATAATTTGCATACAAAGAGAGAAGCGCTCTACCAGGAATGAACAACAGCTCAGTGGCTTGTTCTATGGCGATTTACCACCCGGAAGCAGCCTCTTTTAGACCAGTGTGCTTTTCACAGAAGAAAAATTTCCTGAAGTATATCAGTCTGATCCCGCCAAGTAAGGTCAGTCCAGCCCCGAAATACCAGGCAATTCTCCTCTGAACAAGGAACATGACAACCCCAGACGATCGTTTCGGCCTCCTATGGGCCTCGTCAGTGAGGTGCAGCCAGATTCCTCTAAGCACACTGGGCAAGGAGTCCACGTCTGGTTTCCCCCATCACCCATAGGGAGACTTCCCCAGGGTCATAATAATTTGCATACAAAGAGAGAAGCGCTCTACAGGAATGAACAACAGCTCAGTGGCTTGTTCTATGGCGATTTACCACCCGGAAGCAGCCTCTTTTAGACCAGTGTGCTTTTCACAGAAGAAAAATTTCCTGAAGTATATCAGTCTGATCCCGCCAAGTAAGGTCAGTCCAGCCCCGAAATACCAGGCAATTCCTCCTCTGAACAAGGAACATGACAACCCCAGACGATCGTTTCGGCCTCCTATGGCCTCGTCAGTGAGGTGCAGCCACATTCCTCTCAGCACACTGGGCATGGAGTCCACGTCTGGTTTCCCCCATCACCCATAGGGAGACTTCCCCAGGGTCATAATAATTTGCATACAAAGAGAGAAGCGCTCTACCAGGAATGAACAACAGCTCAGTGGCTTGTTCTATGGCGATTTACCACCCGGAAGCAGCCTCTTTTAGACCAGTGTGCTTTTCACAGAAGAAAAATTTCCTGAAGTATATCAGTCTGATCCCGCCAAGTAAGGTCAGTCCAGCCCCCGAAATACCAGGCAATTCTCCTCTGAACAAGGAACATGACAACCCCAGACGATCGTTTCGGCCTCCTATGGGCCTCGTCAGTGAGGTGCAGCCAGATTCCTCTAAGCACACTGGGCAAGGAGTCCACGTCTGGTTTCCCCCATCACCCATAGGGAGACTTCCCCAGGGTCATAATAATTTGCATACAAAGAGAGAAGCGCTCTACCAGGAACGAACAACAGCTCAGTGGCTTGTTCTATGGCGATTTACCACCCGGAAGCAGCCTCTTTTAGACCAGTGTGCTTTTCACAGAAGAAAAATTTCCTGAAGTATATCAGTCTGATCCCGCCAAGTAGGTCAGTCCAGCCCCGAAATACCAGGCAATTCTCCTCTGAACAAGGAACATGACAACCCCAGACGATCGTTTCGGCCTCCTATGGGCCTCGTCAGTGAGGTGCAGCCACATTTTTTTTTTTTTTTTTTTTTTATTTCTAAACTCAGGACAAGATTTAGAAACTATTTAGCATGGGTGTTTTTTGGTGGTTGTAGAAGTGTAACAGATTTTGGGGGTCAAAGTTAGAAAAAGTGTTTTTTCTTTCCATTTTTCATCATATTTTATATTTTTTTAATAGTAAATGATAAGATATGATGAAAATAATGGTATCTTTAGAAAGTCCATTTAATGGCAAGAATAACGGTATATAATATGTGTGGGTACAGTAAATGAGTAAGAGGAAAATTACAGCTAAACACAAACACTGCAGAAATGTAAAAATAGCCTTGGTCCCAAACGGATAGAAAATGGAAAAGTGCTGTGGTCACTAAGGGGTTAAAAGCAGTATGCATAATTTAAAGTGACAGTAAAGTCAAAATTAAACTTAAAGGGACATGAAACACATTTTTGTTCTTTCATGATTCAGATAGAGAATACGATTTTAAACAACTTTCCCATTTACTTCTATTATCTAATTTGCTTGTTTCACTTGGAAGCCTTTGTTGAAAAAGCAGCAATGTACTGCTGGGAGCTAGATGAATGCATTGGGTGAGCCAATAACATGAGGCATATATCGGCAGCCACCAATCAGCAGCTCCTGAGCCTTTCTATGTAATTCCTTTCAACAAAGGATATCAAAAGAACAAAACAAATGCGATAATAGGAGTAAATTAGAAAGTTGTTTAAAATCACATGCTCTATCTGGATCATGAAAGAAATAAAAGGGGTTTTATTTCCCTTTAAGGACCAGATTACGATTGGAGCAAGTTGAGCGTAATTGCATGGAAGCTTTGCGCTCACGAGAGAGCGTGCTTCCATAGGCTCCAATGGGGGCCTTGTTCTGATGCCGATTGACACGGCTCAGAACCTAGCGCAGAAAAGGCGTAAGTCGTACAGAGATGGGCAGTAGATTATAAATATATATGAATATATATAAATATATATATATATTTATGTGTTTATATGTTATATACACATATTAACACATTATTTTATATATAGATAAGCATATACATATTATATACACATATTAACACATTATTTTATATATAGATAAGCATATACATATATATTTATGTGCTTATATGTTATATACACATATTAACACATTATTTTATATATAGATAAGCATATACATATATAGTTATGTGCTTATATGTTATATACACATATTAACACATTATTTTATATATAGATAAGCATATACATGTTACATACACATATTAACATATTATTTTTAGTGATGTCGCGAAGATAAAATTTTGCGTTCGCCAACCGCGAACGCAAACTTCCGCAAAAGTTTGCGACCAGGCGAACCGCCATTGACTTCAATAGGCAGGCAAATTTTAAAACCCACAGGGACTCTTTCTGGCCACAATAGTTATAAAAAGTTGTTTCAAGGGGACTAACACCTGGCTGTGGCACGCCGGAGGGGGATCCATGGCAAAACTCCCACGGAAAATTACATAGTTGATGCAGAGTCTGGTTTTAATCCATAAAGGGCATAAATCACCTAACATTCCTAAATTGTTTGGAATAACGTGCTTTAAAACATCAGGTATGATGTTGTATCGATCAGGTAGTGTAAGGGTTACGCCTGCTTCACAGTGACAGAACAAACTCCCCGTTTAACGCACCGCAAAAAACCGCAAACAGTCCATTTGCACAACCGCAAACTCCCCATTTGCACAAGGTTGGATACCAAGCTAGCCATGTCCCGTTCCTTGTCCTCACTGATGTCATTGAAGGTCTCTTCCTCCACCCAGCCACGTACAACACCAAGGGTCCCTGAAAGGTGACAACAAGCCCCCTGGGACGCCTGCTGTGTTTGGTCTTCCACCTCCTCAAAGCCACCTTCCGCCTCTGACTCCTCTTCTTCAGACTCCTCTCTCTGCGTTGCCTCTCTCTGCATTATTATAAGGTGTGTTAAGTAGTACTATTCCTATCAGTTTAATCCCTGTTACATCCCCTATCAGGGGACGTGTATATGGCATTAGGAACCGGGAGATGGAAAAAGATGCTTGGTCGGTCCTCCTACTTCAAATTTGTGGCACTGCACGTGCTATCTACTGTGCCACCAGATATGAGTGGTGTGTTAAGTAGTACTATTCTTATCAGTTTAATCCCTGTTACGTCCCCTATCAGGGGACGTGTATATGGCATGGATTTTAGGAACCGGGAGATGGAAAAAGATGCTTGGTCAGTCCTCCTACTTCAAATTTGGGGTACTGCGCGTGCAATCTACTGTGCCACCAGATATGAGTGGTGTGTTAAGTAGCACTATTCTTATCAGTTTAATCCCTGTTACGTTCCCTATCAGGGGACGTGTATATGGCATGAATTTTAGGAACCGGGAGATGGAAAAAGATGCTTGGTCGGTCCTCCTACTTCAAATTTGGGGCACTGCATGTGCAATCTACTGTGCCACCAGATATGAGTGGTGTGTTAAGTAGTACTATTCTTATCAGTTTAATCCCTGTTACGTCCCCTATCAGGGGACGTGTATATGGCAGGGATTTTAATAACCGGGAGATGGAAAAAGATGCTTGGTAGGTCCTCCTACTTCAAATTTGGGGCACTGCGCGTGCAATCTACTGTGCCACCAGATATGAGTGGTATGTTAAGTAGTACTATTCTTATCAGTTTAATCCCTGTTACGTCCCCTATCAGGGGACGTGTATATGGCATGGATTTTAGGAACCAGGAGATGGAAAAAGATGCTTGGTCGGTCCTCCTACTTCAAATTTGGGGCACTGCGCGTGCAATCTAATGTGCCACCAGATAGGATTGGTGTGTTAAGTAGTACTATTCCTATCAGTTTAATCCCTGTTATGTGCCTTTTTTATTGGTTTGGTTTTTGAAGCCACAGTGCTGCACCAGAGGCCAGAAAAATTAGGCATGTACACATGCCTGAAAAATTAGGTATTGTTGCAGCCGCTGCTGTAGCAGCTGCCAGAAAAATTGATGTTTGTTTCCCAGGCAGAAAGTGCCCTAAAACATTGCGGCTTGAACCCTAGTTGGTGGCGGATAAGTCATGCAAGTCATCCGGCATTCAGAGATAAAATACAGCAGCGTCTGGACCATTTTTAGCCCAAGGCAGCTCATCTCATCAGGCCTTTTTTAGTTGAATGTATCGCCCAATGTCAGTCCCTTCGGGATCCATCCCTCATTCATCTTAATAAAGGTGAGGTAATCTAGACTTTTTTGACCTAGGCAACTTCTCTTCTCAGTGACAATACCTCCTGCTGCACTGAAGGTCCTTTCTGACAGGACACTTGAAGCGGGGCAGGCCAGAAGTTCTATCGCAAATTGGGATAGCTCAGGCCACAGGTCAAGCCTTCCCACCCAGTAGTCAAGGGGTTCATCGCTCCTCAGAGTGTCGAGATCTGCAGTTAAGGCGAGGTAGTCTGCTACCTGTCGGTCGAGTCGTTCTCTGAGGGTGGACCCCGAAGGGCTGTGGCGATGCATAGGACTTAAAAAGCTCTGCATGTCCTCCATCAACAACACGTCTGTAAAGTGTCCTGTCCTTGGGGGTGTGGTCGTGGGAGGATTACTTTCACCTCTTCCCCTGTTAGATTCCCGTTGTGCTGTGATATCACCCTTATACGCTGTGTAAAGCATACTTTTTAATTTCTTTTGGAACTGCTGCATCCTTTCCGACTTGCGGTAATTCGGTAACATTTCAGGCACTTTATGCTTATACCGGGGGTCTAGTAGTGTGGACACCCAGTGCAGGTCGTTCTCCTTCAGCTTTTTTATACGAGGGTCCCTCAACAGGCACGACAGCATGAAAGACCCCATTTGCACAAGGTTGGATGCCGAGCTACTCATGTCCCGTTCCTCGTCCTCACTGATCTCACTGAAGGTATCTTCTTCCCCCCAGCCACGTACAACACCACGGGTACCAGATAGGTGATAACGAGCACCCTGGGATGCCTGTTGTGGTTGGTCTTCCTCCTCCTCCTCCTCCTCAAAGCCACATTCCTCCTCTGACTCCTCTTCCTCACAATCCTCTTCCAGCGTTGCCGCTGGTCCAGCAAGCGATGCTGATAAGGCTGTTTCTGGTGATGATGGTGACCACAACTCTTCCTCTTCACGCTCATCTACGGCCTGATCCAGCACTCTTCACAGGGCACGCTCCAGGAAGAAAACAAATGGTATGATGTCGCTGATGGTGCCTTCGGTGCGACTGACTAGGTTTGTCACCTCCTCAAAAGGACGCATGAGCCTACAGGCATTGCGCATGAGCGTCCAGTAACGTGGCAAAAAAATTCCCAGCTCCGCAGAGGCTGTCCTAGCACCCCGGTCATACAAATAGTTGTTAACGGCTTTTTCTTGTTGGAGCAGGTGGTCGAACATTAGGAGTGTTGAATTCCAACATGTCGGGCTGTCGCAAATCAAGCGCCTCACTGGCATGTTGTTTCGCTGCTGGATATCTGAAAAGTGCGCCATGGCCGTGTAGGAACACCTGAAATGGCCACACACCTTCCTGGCCTGCTTCAGGATGTCCTGTAAGCCTGGGTACTTATGTACAAAGCGTTGTACGATCAGATTACACACATGTGCCATGCACGGCATATGTGTCAACTTGCCCAAAATCAATGCCGCCACCAAATTTCTTCCGTTGTCAGAAACCACTTTGCAGATCTCCAGTTGGTGCGGACTCAGCCACTGATCCACCTGTGCGTTCAGGGCGGACAGGAGTGCTGGTCCGGTGTGACGCTCTGCTTTCAGGCAAGTCAACCCCAAGACGGCGTGACACTGCCATATCCGGTATGTGGAATAGTACCTGGGGAGCTGGGGGGGTGCCGTTGATGTGGAGCAAGACGCAGTAGCAGAAGAGGACTCAGCCGAGGAGGTTATGGAAGAGGATGGAGTAGGAGGAGTAGAGGAGGTGGCAGCAGGCCTGCCTGCAAGTCGTGGCCAACTCCTCTGCAGAGCCACGCATTCCATGCTTGGCAGCTGTCAGCAGGTTTACCCAATGCGCAGTGTAGGTGATATACCTGCCCTGACCATGCTTTGCAGACCAGGTATCAGTGGTCAGATGGACCCTTGCCCCAACACTGTGTGCCAGACATGCCATTACTTCCTTTTGCACAATCGAGTACAGGTTTGGGATTGCCTTTTGTGCAAAGAAATTTCGGCCGGGTACCTTCCACTGCGGTGTCCCTATAGCTACAAATTTTTTGAACGCCTCAGACTCCACCAGCTTGTATGGTAAAAGCTGGCGGGCTAAGAGTTCAGACAAGGGGGCGTGTCCAACCACCGACTAAGATGGCTGCATGTTGAGCTTCGTCTGATTGTGGGAGCGGATAAAACTGCTGTTTGTCCCTTCAGAAGCTTTCAGACCTTATTCTTTCCCCGAGATTTGTGACAAGCATTACCTCTGGAACAAATACATGTGACATTTACATAGCACTTAGAACAAGCAGCCCAAAATTAAGAAGGTACGCAGCAGAGGCCGGGGAGCGGCCTGTACTTTTTTCTACCCCCCATTACTCTGATTAAATCAGTATATCCAGCTAGTTAAGCTGAAGCAAGAACACCTACTAAATAGGGGCTAGTTGTTTAATCTCTTCATCGATCATCATGGAGGTCACCTCACAGATACTGCAGACCATTTTTACAGAATTTAAAGTTGCTGTGATTGGGGCCTTGAATTGTTTATTCCAGCTTCCTCAACCTGAAAAGATAAAATACCCGGAGCTTATGTTACTACCTACAGTAGAATCGGGGCTCGAGACGTAATGCCAACAAGACAGGAGTTATACTGAGCTAGTTAGCTCTGTCCTGATCCTGGGGGCTGTGGCCGTCCCTCAGGTGCGGGACAATCTACATCTCCCACATGGAAGTGCCGAGTCAATAGATCTACAAACACCAGCTCTCCCAACACGCAATTGTCCATTATTGGAATTGAGAGTGCAGGTACCCTGTTGGGAGCCGATATCAATCGAGCATGTATCTGCCTGGAAGGCAGCCATGGAGGTGGTGCATGAGGGGGGCTCTATATGGGAAATAGTCACCATGGCAATTTCAGTACTGAAGCCTTGCCGTCAAGAGGCAGAGGACAACCTTGTTGCTTTAGGATCGGAGTCGGGTGAGAACGCTTGGACTTAGCAAGATGAGCCTGGGACATCTGTAGCTTAATACTAATACTTTTATTATACATAGCTGCCATTTTAACTTGTGTCCCTGTTTAACATGGTCCTTAATCTATACTCATACATTTGAGAGTTTTCGGCAATGTTTGTGCCTATCACAGCTTCATATGGGCGTATTTTTGTTTTCTGTTTTTTTCTCTATTCCCTCCCGGACTTATGCTACTCCAGCTGGTGAAGGATCTTGGGGGGGGGAAAAAACTGCTTCTTTGTTTTATATGTTCTCACTTAGGCTGTTTATTTTTAAGTAATACTTTTCTTTACATGTATATGGGCAAACAGTTCATCAGTGGTTATAGGGTAGTGAATATGATGATGTATATAATGTTAGATAATTGCCGTAGAATTGTCTCTATTAGCTTTAATTTCTTTTCCAGAACCACTACTATTGTATAGTCCTTTGTTGATATTTGTGTGCAATATAGAGCTATGGATTAGACAAAATCTTGCTCTACGCGAGAGCGCCTTTAATCTTTATAGCTGGTTTACTTCATTATGTCTGAATGCCATATATGATTTTGATTCTGCAAAAGATTCTCTAACCAACTATGACCATATCAGATTATTTTTATATATATATATATAGGGTTATGACATGTTTGACACATATGGGTTGATGCAAATGTCTATCCTAACATTGTGTACTCTGTTTATTTTTTAATTATACATATTTTTCCCATAAGGGAGGGGTCTCTATAGCATAGTACTGAACTCCTTTTTATTAGCCATAGAATATTTCCAAACCAACAACTGATGTAGCAATCTATAAGTTTTGGTGCCAAATTCGCCTCCTCTCCTCCCCCCCTTCATATGGTCTGCTCGGTAAGCTAAGGAATTATGTCCTAATAACTACCCCTCTGAAACTATAAATTTTGATATATTCTACTAGTCTATCACTTATAGTTCCTTCACTATCTGTTTTGTGTAAACACATCTGCAAACGCAGATACATTGTCTCAATAGTGAAGAGTTAATAACGCATGTAATTCTGTGCTTATATTAATAATCATTTATTTCTATGCTTAGTCCTACAAAGACCCAAAAGTGGTCTTATATTTCCCACCTTCTGTTGCTTATCCTTATAAGTGACCAGGGGTCCAAGAGTGGCCCAGCTAGTTTTGAACAGAAGGGTTACTTCGAAAAAAGAAAAATGAGGTTTAGGATGGTATTGTGTGCCACATTTTTTGAACGTCATAAAGCCAGTTTATTTATACTAGACTATAACTATATTACATGCATATATTTTCATTTTCTAGTTCCTACCTGTATTAGATCAGAAGTATGAAATTTGGACTTTGGAAACATACATCAAACTAAAGATTATACCACGTGGTTTGAGATTGAATAAATTTCCCACATTTGATGTTACTGATGTAGAATTTATTAGTACATGGAATGATATTTTGTCTGATTGTTCTGCACGCCTAATGCTGTTATTAATTTCATATAAGTCTAATCTTCTGAAGGCCATTAGAGGAGAGATAGGGCTTCTACAGACAGAAATGAATTCAAGACAGTTAGAGACCAGCTTTGCTAAATTTGATGGTATCCTTAAAATAACAGTTGCACAGGTGAAAAAAGCAGTCCTTGAAACAAAACAAACTAAATTTATAAGGGACCAGACAGACTACAATAGTAACTCTGTATATATATGGAAAAGGGCAGACAATAAATCAAGAAGGCAGTCTAGAGGCAGATCTAGAAATAAACAAAATGGTAGCAGGAATAGGAATACAAATAATGATCAAGGGGCTACACATAATACAGAGGTTAAGAGAGTGACATATTCAGACACTGACTTTGAGTCAGGGGATGATAATGGGGCTTCAAGTGGTGATGAACCACCACGAAGCATACTTAAAAAAGCCCAACAAAATTCATCGCTACAAGTAGCTAGTGAGGCGTCTGGCTCTGATCAGCATCAGCTACAAGCAGTGATACCTAAGAATAAACATGCTGAACCTAAGGGCTCTTCCACTAAGTATGTTGACAATAGTACAACAGTTTCACAAACAGGTATATCTGATGATGATCAGCGCCAGATAGAACAGGTTTTTCGTCTTCCCCCACAGCGTACAGGGATAGGGCAAACAGGTCAAGACCACTATCAGTTGAGAGGCCAGAGAGGAAGGAAGAAGTACAAATAACTAATGTAAATAATGTGATAAATTTATCAGGATTTACTTTAACAGACCCACAAATCTCTCTACTTAGTCACGGCCTGAATTTTGCTCCAACTAATCACTTCAATGTATTTAACACTATCCTTGATGTAAATAAACTTATACGCAATATGACGTGATATAAGTGACCAGGGGTCCAAGAGTGGCCCAGCTAGTTTTGAACAGAAGGGTTACTTCGAAAAAAGAAAAATGAGGTTTAGGATGGTATTGTGTGCCACATTTTTTGAACGTCATAAAGCCAGTTTATTTATACTAGACTATAACTATATTACATGCATATATTTTCATTTTCTAGATCCTACCTGTATTAGATCAGAAGTATGAAATTTGTATGTAACATTACCATTCCAGGCAAGGGGGTGACTTTGTGACATTGGCTTCTTATGCTCAAACATGTCCTTGACAGACACCTGACTGTGGGCCGATGAGCAGGAACTGCTCAAGGCGAGAGACGGAGTGGCGGATGGTTGAGAGGGGGCAAGGAGGACAGCAGTGGTTGACGTGGCTGAAGATGCTGGACCAGGAGGAGGATGGCGGCTTTGAGTTTGTGTGCTGCTTGTACTCATGTGTTGATCCCATAGGCGTTTGTGATGTGCGATCATCTGCCTTCGCAAAGCAGTTGTACCTAGGTGGGTGTTGGACTTCCCATGACTCAGTTTCTTTTGGCACAGGTTGCAAATGGCATCGCTGTTGTCAGAGGCAGACACACACAAAAAATGCCACACTGCAGAGCTCTGCGATGACGGCATTCTGGTGGTGGCAACAGCATGCGTTGATTGGCGTGTTGTCTGGCTGACCCCAGGTGCCGATGCATGCTCTTCTGACTGTGCCACTAGCTCCTTGCGACGACCTCCTCCTGCTTCCAACTCGTCTCCTCCTCCTCCTCCTCTCTGTCTCCCCATCTGAACTTTCCCCCTGTTCTTCTTCTCTTCTAGCGGGCACCCACGTGACATCCACGGACGCATCGTCATCATCAACCGCTTCACTTGTATCTGACAACTCAACAAAGGAAGCAGCAGTGGGTACAACATCATCATCATCACACCATACGTCCATGTCTGTAATGCTGCCTGACTGTGACATATCACTGTTATCTACATCCTCTGTCAATGATGTTTGCGCATCACTCATTTCAAATTGATGTGTAAATAACTCCTCTGACAGATCAAGTGAAGCGCCTGTGGTGCTAGTGTTGGTGGTGGAGGCAGGCGGGCGAGTGGAAACTTGAGAGGTGCCCGAAGCTAAGCTGGAGGAGGATGGTGCATCAAGGTTCCGAGCGGAAGCTGTAGAAGAATGGGTGTCCTATGTTAGCCAGTCAACTATGTCCTCAGAACTTTTTGAGTTCATGGTACGTGGCCTCTGAACACTGGGCATTATTCTAGGGCCAAAGGGAATCACAGCACCACCACCACAACGGCACCTGTGGGGTGGCCTGCCTCTGCCTGTCATTTTTTTTAATGTACACTTACACTACTATTAAACAAGATATGAGTGGTGGCACTGGGCAAGTGGGCACAATATACGCTGTGAGCCTGACACAAAAAAGCAGACTGATGTTTCACAGTCAAAAAAGTTTTTTTTTTTTTAAATGTACACTTACACAACTATTAAACAAGATATAAGTGGTGGCACGGGGCAAGTGGGCACAGTATACGCTGTGAGTCTGACACAAAAAAGCAGACTGATGTTTCACAGTCAAAAAAGTTTTTTGTTTTTTTTAAATGTACACTTACACTACTATTAAGCAAGATATGAGTGGTGGCACTGGACAAGTGGGCACAGTATACGCTGTGAGCCTGACACAAAAAAGCAGACTGATGTTTCACAGTCAAAAAAGTTTTGTGTTTTTTTTTAAATGTACACTTACACTACTATTAAACAAGATATGAGTGGTGGCACTGGGCAAGTGGGCACAGTATACGCTGTGAGCCTGACACAAAAAAGCAGACTGATGTTTCACAGTCAAAAAAGTTTTGTGTTTTTTTTTAAATCTACACTTACACTACTATTAAACAAGATATGAGTGGTGGCACTGGGCAAGTGGGCACAGTATACGCTGTGAGCCTGACACAAAAAAGCAGACTGATGTTTCACAGTCCAAAAAGTTTTTTTGTTTTTTTTAAATGTACACTTACACTACTATTAAACAAGATATGAGTGGTGCCACTGGGCAAGTGGGTCAAGGTTCCAAGCGGAAGCTGTAGAAGAATGGGTGTCCTGTGTTAGCCAGTCAACTATCTCCTCAGAACTTTTCGAGTTCATGGTACGTGGCCTCTGAACACTGGGCATTATTCTAGGGCCAAAGGGAATCACAGCACCACAACCACAACTGCACCTGTGGGGTGGCCTGCCTCTGCCTGTCATTTTTTTTTTAAATGTACACTTACACTACTATTAAACAAGATATGAGTGGTGGCACTGGGCAAGTGGGCACAGTATACGCTGTGAGCGTGACACAAAAAAGCAGACTGATGTTTCACAGTCAAAAAAGTTTTTTGTTTTTTTTAATGTACACTTACACTACTATTAAACAAGATATGAGTGGTGGCACTGGGCAAGTGGGCACAGTATACTCTGTGAGCCTGACACAAAAAAGCAGACTGATGTTTCACAGTCCAAAAAGTTGTTGTTTTTTTTAAATGTACACTTACACTACTATTAAACAAGATATGAGTGTTGCCACTGGGCAAGTGGGCACAGTATACGCTGTGAGCCTGACACAAAAAAGCAGACTGATGTTTCACAGTCAAAAAAGTTTTTGTTTTTTTTAAATGTACACTTACACTACTATTAAACAAGATATGAGTGGTGGCACTGGGCAAGTGGGCACAGTATACGCTGTGAGCCTGACACAAAAAAGCAGACTGATGTTTCACAGTCCAAAAAGTTTTTTGTTTTTTTTAAATGTACACTTACACTACTATTAAACAAGATATGAGTGGTGCCACTGGGCAAGTGGGCACAGTATACGCTGTGAGCCTGACACAAAAAAGCAGACTGATGATTCACAGTCAAAAAAGTTTTGTTTTTTTAATGTACACTTACACTACTATTAAACAAGATATGAGTGGTGGCACTGAGCAAGTGGGCACAGTATACGCTGTGAGCCTGACACAAAAAGCAGACTGATGTTTCACAGTCAAAAAAGTTTTTTTTTTTTTAAATGTACACTTACACTACTATTAAACAACATATGAGTGGTGGCACTGGACAAGTGGGCACAGTATAGTGTCACCAACTCCTCTGCAGAGCCACGCATTCCATGCTTGGCAGCCGTCAGCAGGTTTACCCAATGCGCAGTGTAGGTGATATACCTGCCCTGACCATGCTTTGCAGACCAGGTATCAGTGGTCAGATGGACCCTTGCCCCAACACTGTGTGCCAGACATGCCATTACTTCCTTTTGCACAATCGAGTACAGGTTGGGGATTGCCTTTTGTGCAAAGAAATTTCAGCCGGGTACCTTCCACTGCGCTGTGACAATAGCTACAAATTTTTTGAACGCCTCAGACTCCACCAGCTTGTATGGTAAAAGCTGGCGGGCTAAGAGTTCAGACAAGCCAGCTGTCAGACGCCGGGCAAGGGGGTGACTTTGTGACATTGGCTTCTTACGCTCAAACATGTCCATGACAGACACCTGACTGTGGGCTAGATAGGGTTTTTATTTGGGGGGGTTGGTTGTGTGGGTGATAGGTTTTACTGTTGGGGGGGTGTTTGTATTTTTTTTTACAGGTAAAAGAGCTGATTTCTTTGGGGCAATGCCCAGCAAAAGGCCCTTTTAAGGTCCATTGGTAGTTTATTGTAGGCTAGGGTTTTTTTTGGGGGGGGGTCTTTTTATTTTGATAGGGCTATTAGATTAGGTGTAATTCGTTTTTATTTTGATACTGTGGTTTGTATTTTTTGTAACAGTGTTTTTTATTTTTTGTAATTTAGTAATTTTTAATTGTAGATTTCAATAATTTGAGTAGGGTTGTGGTTTTAAATATGTAATATAGTTAATTTAATTTGTAGTTTAATGTAATTTTAGTATAATAGTTAGGGTAGGTAAATTAATAGTTTATTATAGTTTAATGTAATTTTAGTATAGTAGGGTAGGTTAATTAATAGTTTATTATAGTTTAATGTAATTTTAGTATAATAGTTAAGGTAGGTTAATTAATAGTTTAATATAGTTTAATGTAATTTTAGTATAATAATTAATAGTTTAATATAGTTTATTTTAATTCTAAAGGTAAGTTTTAATTTATTACCTAGGGTTAGCTTTCAATAAAGATAGGGATGAGGTAATTTTAATGTAAAGTTAGCGGGTGTTAATCTAGATTGTAAATTCCCATGGGAATAGGGCCCTCAATTCCCCCTGTTTTTGTCTGTAAAATTTTGTCTTATCATATTGTTTCTCCATTGTACTGTTATCCTTGTACCCATGGGCAGTGCTGCGGAATCTGTTGGCGCTTTATAAATAAAGAATAATAATAATAGCTTAATTTAGTTTATGGCGATGTGGGGGGCTGGCGGTTTAGGGGTTAATAGATTTAGTTAATGGTAGTGATGTGGGAGGCCAGGGGTTTAGGGGTTAATACATTTATTTAGTGGCGGTGGGGTCCGGGAGCGGCGGGATAGGGGTTAATACATTTATTTAGTTGCGGCAGGGCCCGGGAGCGGCGGGATAGGGGTTAATACATTTATTTAGTGGTGGTGGGGTCCGGGAGCGGCGGGATAGGGATTACATTTTTTATTTAGTTGCGGTGGGGTCCGGGAGCGGCGATATAGGGGTTAATAGCTTTATTAAAGTTGCGGCAGGGTCCGGGAGTGGCGGGATAGGGGTTAAACATTTTAGTATAGTGGCGGTGTTTAGTGACAGGGTATAAATAAAGTTGGTAAAAAGCCGAATAGCAGCAAGATCTATGTTGTTAGTTAACAACAGTCCGCTGCTCATCGCCCCGTACTTGGTGCGTGGCTTTTTGCCGGCTTTTTTGATAAATATTGAGATCATATTCAGATCCGCGGCCGCGATGTTAGGCGAGCGTATTGGTGCCGGCGAATGCAGCATAATTGACGGCTTGATAAATAGGCCTCTCAATGAGATTAGCATTTTTTTTAATGGTGACATATTTATGCATGGGTAGCCACTCCTGCCAAAAAGGAATTGACTTAGCATACATTTTTATATGATTATTATATTTTTAGGCATAGTCACTAAATGATATTAGTAATCACTAACCTTAATCTTCAGGGACAACTGACTCCTATTTTTAAAGGGACACTCATCCCTAAAGGAAGAAGGTGATTATGTGACACCATGATTATTTTCTAAATAGGGTGAATGGCTATTACCCAGCTCCATTCTCACTCTTTGCTTTACTTAGATGGTTATGGACCCACCTTAAAGGGACAGTCAACACCAGAATTGTTGTTGTTTTAAAAGATAGATAATCCCTTAATTACCAATTCCCCAGTTTTGCATAACCAACACAGTTATAATAATAAACATTTTACCTCTATAATTACCTTGTATCTAAGCCTCTGCAGACTGCCCCTTTTTTCAGTTCATTTGACAGTCTTGCATTTTAGCCAGTCAGTGCTCACTCCTCGGTAAATTCACGTGCATGATCTCAATGTTATCTATATGAAACACATGAACTAACGCCCTCTAGTGGTAAAAAACTGTAAAAATGCATTTAGTTTAGAGGCGGCCTTCAAGTTCTAAGAAATTAGCATATGAACCTCCTAAGTTTAGCTTTCAACTAAGAATACCAAGAGAACAAAGCAAAATTGGAGATGAAAGTAAATTGGAAAATTGTTTAAAATTTTTTTTGGACTTGACTGTCCCTTTAAGTGAAAGAAGATAAAACCCTATTTTGAATGAGGGAACATATCTCCCTAATATTTGAAGGTAACCTTAGTGTTAATGGTGATTATTTGCCCAGCCAGATACATTGAGGTTTTAATTAGTGGGAAAGGATGATTTTCAGTGGTCAGTTTCTGTTATTAAAGGCACAGTAAAGTCAAAATTAAACTTTGATGATTTAGACAGAGCATGCTCTTTAAAGGGACAGTCTACTCCAGATTTTTTATTGTTTAAAAAGATAGATAATCCCTTTATTACCCATTTCCCAGTTTTGCTAACCAACACAGTTATTTTAATATACTTTTTACCTCTGTGATTATCTTGTATCTAAGCCTTTGCAGACTGTCCCCTTGTCTTAGTTCTTTTGACAGACTTGCATTTTGACCAATCATTGCTGATTCCTAAACAACTCAAGAGGAGTGAGCACAATGCTATCAATAGGGCGCAAATGAACTAACGATGTCTTACTGTCAAAAACTGTCAAAATGCACTGAGATAAGAGGTGGCCTTTAAGGGCTTAGAAATAAAAAAATGAGCCTACCTAGGGTTAGCTTTCAATAAAGAATACCAAGAGAACAAAGCAAATTTGATGGTTAAAGTGTCAGTAAACCTTAAAAATAATGTTATATAATTCTGCACATAGTGCAGAATTATATAACATTATATTAGCGCAAACATAATAAAACATAATTTCCCCTTTGCATTTTTAAAAAACCTGCTGTTTTACAGATTCGCTCTCTGTGATCTTCTGAGCAGGTCTGTTTTTTTTCAAACAGCGCATCGGGCCAGCTGTATCGTCACAGCCTGGCCTGACCGCGCCATAGCACTAAGTGCAGCTCGCTCCTGCTCTGTCAGACAGATGGGAAAGTATTTTCCCATAGAAAACAATGGGGCTGCGTTAGAAGCTGAACGCTGCTTTTTTGCAGGTGTTAGGTTTTTTTACAGCCAGCTCAGCCCCATTGTTTCCTATGGGGAAATCGTGCACGAGCACGGTTTTTCCAGCTTACCGCTACCGTAGGCAGTGCTGGTATTGAGAGTTGAAGTGGAGCTAAATTTGTCTCAACGTTCCCTTTTCTGAGGCTAATATCCATTCAGACAACTTGTTATACCAGCGTTGGCTTAAGGGTACGCTGGAAACAAAAGGCTCGTTAGCACCGTGGGTCTTTACCGACAAAACTCGTAATCTAGGTGCATGTTAAGTAAACAGCCAAAACATTATAACTAGACTAATCTTGTTATTGTATAACATATGCTAGAATGAATGTCAATGTTCATTGGTCCCTTTGGTGGCTTCGTATCAGGTCATAGACCCACAGCCAGTAAAAGAGACCCTCTTACCCTACTTTCCTTTTGGTTCTTATTATTGAAGAAGGTCTGGAGCTATCCCTAGGAAATGGATTATATGTAGTCCATAATTAGTCCAATGGTGGATCAGGAGATGGCAAAGGGTTTGTTTTTCTCCGCTTTGGTAAGACCCTACTCCATTGAGGGCATTGTTCCTTAGGTCTTAGGAGAGGACAATGGGAATGTTCAGGTGTTTAGCTAGACTGTCCAGGTCACTAAAATTCTTATATATGAAGTGAGAGCCATTGTGGTTTATTATTAGGCTGAATGGGAAGCCCCACCAGTATCTTATATTATTCTCTCGTAGAGTATTGGTGATGAATCAAACCTCTTTCCGGCGTTGTATAGTTTGTCGGCTAAGGTCCTGGTAGATCTGTATATTATGTCCTCGGAATGAAATAGATTGTCTTGCTCTTGCAGCTTGCCAGATTTCTTCCTTAAGGGTGTATTTCAGGAAACATCTCTTGGAGGAGCAAGTGGCTTTGGAAGCAGTCTCAGAGCTCTATGTATCCTCTCTATATCCTCATTAGTAAGGTGTGGAGAGCGAGGAGAAATATGTTGAAATAGGTCTGTCACATAAGATCTCAGTTGGTCTTGTGAGATATCTTCTGGGATTCCTCGGATTATAAGATTGTTCCGTCTCCCCCTGTTATCCAAGTCCTCTATTTTATGATGTAAATTTTGTAGCATGGAGTCTTGAATTGAAATTTGTTGCATATTGGAACTTACTAGGCTGTTCAAAGTATCTTGGCCATCTTCTAAATAGTCTAGAACCCATTTTGTTGAGGTCTTTCTTGAGGTCTCTTAATTCTTCCTTGATAAAGGATTTAAGGGATTCGATATACGTTTTGGAGGGTAGCCCCGCTATTTGAGATTGTATAGCATGTAACGGGCTCTGTTGATTAGCTTCAACATCTGGCTGCGGATCCATCCCCACAGTAGTTGTAGATGACTGTTCTGTGACAGGTGTATCAGGGATTTGGAAAAAGAGGATACTGAGGGCACCGGGTTAGAAGGTTTAGTATGTTTATCTTGCTTAGGGCCCTTTCTCGCCGCCATTTCAGGTAGGCCAATTCACAATTATTGCTGAGCTGATGTTTAATTTCAGGCCTGTTGGTTTGTGATGTGAGCTGGGGGATCCTGTGCTATATTGCCCTTCCCCCCCTCTTCTTCCCTGTTCTAAGCAGGTCTAGTGCAAATTGGCATCCACAAGCTGTGAATTTATGTTTGTACAGTGTCTGATGGCGTTATAGTCAGTAAAAAGTTAAGGCCGGTGAGGTCACGTGGAGAGCCTCAGTTGCGGAAGTATATGGTAGTAGTGCAGTATAGCTACACGGAGCAAAGTGGATTGCCACCCGTTACACTGCCTCTTATTACTTTGGCCAGTTTGGCCAGTTAAGGACCCAGAACGAGCATTGCCCGGCCCACCAGTATTATCTTGAGTCAGAGAGGTCGGGAGTGACTGATGCCGTGGCGGTAAGTCCGCCCTATAGAGAGCCCTGAGGCTTACTTTTAGAGTGATCTCGGGCTTGTTAAATTTTATTTGCAGCTCCACCCGCTAGAACTAAGTATTGATGTGAGTGATGTGAGTCACTTCTCTTACCCGGCACTGATCGCCATGATCTTTGGACAAGATGGTGGTGCCTCCTCACCTCAGGCCCGCCTGTGCGATCGAGAGTACTCCAGGTCTGAAAGTCTCCCCGCTCGATGTCGAGTGTAGAGGGAGTTATGTTAATCCCTGTCTGGGTGTTCTGACATATAAATTTGGGCTCCTTGTGGGTTATAAAATAGCTGAGATCCTAGGCATTAACAGAGCACTGCTAATGTGCGTCCATGTCCCTGCACGGCGCAGCTCCGCCCCCAGTGTTAGTTTTTTTTTTAAGGGGGGATTGGGTGGGTTTTAGAGTAGGGTTGGTTGTGTGGGTGGTGGGTTTTAATGTTAGGGGGGTATTTGTACATTTTTTTACAGGTAAAAAAGCTGATTACTTTGAGACAATGCCCCGCAAATGGCCCTTTTAAGGGCTATTTGTAATTTAGTGTAGAGTAGGGCTTTTTTTATTTTGGGGGGGCTTTTTTATTTTGTTAGGGGGATTAGATTAGGTGTAATTAGTTTAAAAATCTTGTAATTATTTTATTATATTCTGTAATTTAGTGTTTGTTTATTGTACTTTAGATTAAAAAAAATTAATTGTATTTAACTGCATTTAGTTTAGGGAATTAATTTAATTATAGTGTAGTGTTAGTTGTAATTGTAATGTAGGTTAGGTTTTATTTTACAGGTATATTTGTCTTTATTTTAACTAGGAAGTTATTAAATAGTTAATAACTATTTAATAACTATTCTACCTAGTTAAAATAAATACAAAGTTGCCTTTAAAATAAATATAAACCCTACCGCCTAGATTTAGAGTTCTGCGTTAGCCGTCCAAACCAGCGTTAGGGGGTCCTAACGCTGGTTTTTACCGCCCGCTGGTATTTAGAGTCAGCCAGGAAAGGGTCTAAAGCTTACTTTCCAGCCGCGACTTTTCCATACCGCAGATCCCCTTTACGTCAATTGCGTATCCTATCTTTTCAATGGGATCTTTCTAACGCTGGTATTTAGAGTCTTGGCTAAAGTGAGCGTTAGAACTCTAAAGACAAGACTCCAGCCGCAGAAAAAAGTCAGGAGTTAAGAGCTTTATGGGCTAACGCCAGTTCATAAAGCTCTTAACTACTGTGCTCTAAAGTACACTAACACCCATAAACTATCTATGTACCCCTAAACCGAGGTCCCCCCACATCACCGCCACTCTAATAAAAAAATGTAACCCCTAATCTGCCAACCGCACACCGCCGCAACCTACATTATCCCTATGTACCCTTAATCTGCTGCCCCTAACATCACCGACCCCTATATTATATTTATTACCCCCTAATCTGCTCCCCCCCAACATCGCCGCTACCTTACCTACACTTATTAACCCCTAATCTGCCGACCGGACCTCGCCGCCACTATAATAAATGTATTAACCCCTAATCTGCCCTCCCTAACATCGCTGACACCTAACTTCAAGTATTAACCCCTAATCTGCCAACCGGAGCTCACCGCTACTATAATAAATGTATTAACCCCTAAAGCTAAGTCTAACCCTAACACCCCCCTAAGTTAAATATTATTTAAATCTAACGAAATAAAATAAATCTTATTAAATAAATTAATCCTATTTAAAGCTAAATACTTACCTGTAAAATAAACCCTAATATAGCTACAATATAATTAATAGTTACATTGTATATATTTTAGGATTAATATTTATTTTACAGGTAACTTTGTATTTATTTTAACTAGGTACAATAGCTATTAAATAGTTAATAACTATTTAATAGCTACGTAGTTAAAATAATTACAAAATTACCTGTAAAATAAATCCTAACCTAAAGTTACAAATAAACCTAACACTACACTATCAATAAATAAATTAAATAAACTACCTACAATTACCTACAATTAAATTAACTAAACTAAATTACAAAAAACAAACACTAAATTACAAAAAATAAAAAAGATTACAAGAATTTTAAACTAATTACACCTACTCTAAGCCCCCTAAAAAAATAACAAAGCCCCCAAAATAAAAAAATGCCCTACCCTATTCTAAAATAAAAAGTTTACAGCTGTTTTACCTTACCAGCCCTTAAAAGGGCCTTTTGCGGGGCATGCCCCAAAGAATTCAGCTCTTTTGCCTGTAAAAAAACATACAATACCCCAACATTACAACCCACCACCCACATACCCCTAATCTAACCCAAACCCCCCTAAAAAAACCTAACACTAAGCCCCTGAAGATCTCCCTACCTTATCTTCACCACGCCGGGTATCACCGATCCGTCCAGAAGAGGATCCGAAGTCTTCATCCTATCCAGCAAGAAGAGGTCCAGAAGAGGCTCTGAAGTCTTCCTCCTATCCGGCAAGAAGAGGACATCCGGACCGGCAAACATCTTCATCCAAGCGGCATCTTCTATCTTCATCCATCCGACGAGGAGCGGCTCCATCTTCAAGACCTCCGGCGCGGAACATTCTCTTCTCCCGACGACTAGACGACGAATGAAGGTTCCTTTAAGGGACGTCATCCAAGATGGGGTCCCTCGAATTCTTGGATGACGTCCCTTAAAGGAACCTTCATTCGTCTTGAAGATGGAGCTGCTCCTCGTCGGATGGATGAAGATAGAAGATGCCGCTTGGATGAAGATGTTTGCCGGTCCGGATGTCCTCTTCTTGCCGGATAGGAGGAAGACTTCGGAGCCTCTTCTGGACCTCTTCTTGCTGGATAGGATGAAGACTTCGGAGCCTCTTCTGGACGGATCGCTGATACCCGGCGTGGTGAAGATAAGGTAGGGAGATCTTAAGGGGCTTAGTGTTAGGTTTTTTAAAGGGGGTTTGGGTTAGATTAGGGGTATGTGGGTGGTGGGTTGTAATGTTGGGGGGGTATTGTATGTTTTTTTACAGGCAAAAGAGTTGAATTCTTTGGGGCATGCCCCGCAAAAGGCCCTTTTAAGGGCTGGTAAGGTAAAAGAGCTGTAAACTTTTTATTTTAGAATAGGGTAGGGCATTTTTTTATTTTGGGGGGCTTTGTTATTTTTTAGGGGGGCTTAGAGTAGGTGTAATTAGTTTAAAATTCTTGTAATATTTTTTTATTTTTTGTAATTTAGTGTTTGTTTTTTTGTAATTTAGTGTTTGTTTGTTTTTGTAATTTAGTTTAGTTGATTTAATTGTAAGTAATTTTTGGTAGTTTATTTATTTATTGATAGTGTAGTGTTAGGTTTATTTGTAACTTAGGTCAGGATTTATTTTACAGGTAATTTTCTAATTATTTTAACTAGGTAGCTATTAAATAGTTATTAACTATTTAATAGCTATTGTACCTAGTTAAAATAAATACAAAGTTGCCTGTAAAATAAATATAAATCCTAAAATAGCTACAATGTAATTATTAATTATATTGTAGCTATATTAGGGTTTATTTTACAGGTAAGTATTTAGCTTTAAATAGGATTAATTTATTTAATAAGATTTATTTTATTTCGTTAGATTTAAATTATATTTAACTTAGGGGGGGTGTTAGGGTTAGGGTTAGACTTAGCTTTAGGGGTTAATACATTTATTATAGTAGCGGTGAGGTCCGGTCGGCAGATTAGGGGTTAATACTTGAAGTTAGGTGTCAGCGATGTTAGGGAGGGCAGATTAGGGGTTAATACTATTTATTATAGGGTTTTTGAGGTGGGAGTGAGGCGGTTTAGGGGTTAATACATTTATTATAGTGGCGGCGAGGTCCGGTCGGCAGATTAGGGGTTAATAAGTGTAGGTAGGTAGGGGCGACGTTGGGGGGGGGCAGATTAGGGGTTAGTAAATATAATATAAGTGTCGGCGACGTTAGGGGCAGCAGATTAGGGGTACATAGGGATAATGTAGGTTGCGGCGGTGTCCGGAGCGGCAGATTAGGGGTTTAAAGTGTAATGCAGGGGTCAGCGATAGCGGAGGCGGCAGATTAGGGGTTAATAAGTGTAAGGTTAGGGGTGTTTAAACTCGGGGGAAAATGTTAGGGTGTTAGGTGCAGACGTAGGAAGTGTTTCCCCATAGGAAACAATGGGGCTGCGTTAGGAGCTGAACGCTGCTTTTTGCAGGTGTTAGTTTTTTTTTTCAGCTCAAACTGCCCCATTGTTTCCTATGGGGGAATCGTGCACGAGCACGTTTTTTAAGCTGGCCGCGTCCGTAATCAACGCTGGTATTGAGAGTTGAAGTAGCAGTAAATATGCCTGTACGCTCCCTTTTTGGAGCCTAACGCAGCCCTTCAGAGAACTCTAAATACCAGCATTGTTTAAAAGGTGCGGGGGGAAAAAACCACGCGTAGCTAACGCACCCCTTCTAATGCAAAACTCTAAATCTAGGTGTAAGATAGCTACATTGTAACTATTAGTTATATTGTAGCTAGCTTAGGGTTTATATTATAGGTATTTAGTTTTAAATAGGAATCATGTAGTTAATGATAGTAATTTTTATTTAGATTTATTTAAATTATATTTAAGTTAGGGGGTGTTAGGGTTAGGGTTAGACTTAGGTTTAGTGGTTAATAAATTTAATATAGTGTTGGTGACGTTGGGGCGGCAGATTAGGGGTTAATAAATGTAGGTAAGGGGGCGGCAGATTAGGGGTTAATAAGTATAATGTAGTTGGCGGTGGGCTCCGGGAGCGAAGATTTAGAGGTTAAAAATTGTATTTAGTTGCGGCGGGGTCCGGGAGCTGTGGTTTAGGGGTTAAAAACTTTATTAGAGTTTTGGTGGGCTGCGGGAGCGGCGGTATAGGGGGTAAACAGTTTAGTATAGTGTGGGTGTTTAGTGACAGGGTACCAAGAAAGCTGTAAAAAAGCCGAAGAGCAGCGAGATCGATGACTGTTAGTTAACAACAGTCCGCTGCTCATCGCCCCGTACTTGGTGCGCGGCTTTTTGACAGCTTTTTTGATAATTATGGAAAACGTATTCAGGTCCGGGGCAGCGATGTTAGGCGATCTTAGGCGAGCGTATTGGTGCCGGTGAATGCAAGAAAGTCGGCGCTTTGATAAATAGATGCCAATGGATCCAGATGTGGATTTTGTCTCGGTTCATGTTATAAGATATTTATGTTACGATTATGGTGGAAATAACTTCGAAAATAATAAAGAGAAAGTTTAAGAAAAAAAAAAAAAGAAAGAGAGATTTGTGAAGGAGAAATATTACAGAGAGATAAAGAAAGAAAGAGAGAGATATTAGTGAGGGAGAGAAAAAAAGAATAATTATAGAGCAAAAAAGTAATAATTATAGAGATAGTAAGAGAGAAAAGAGAGTTGTTGCTTACAGACATTATACACTAGATTTTATTTGCATAAATGTTTTGCAGATGATCCATTTGTTTAGCCCATTTGGTAGGGTTTTTGTAACAATGTATAGTTTTTCTTATATTTTTTTAATAACATTGTGCTGATTTTCAAACTCCTAACCAAGCCCCACAGTGTCAAATGTATACTGATGTCTACAGACTCCTGCTGTCTCCTGTTTATGTTATTTGTCTTTTCATATGCAGGAAAGGGGGAGGGGGGTCTGCTCTTACTGCTTCCTCAGTACTTGTCATTGGCTGTCCTAACCTCATCAACAGTTCTAAACTGGGAGCTTCTAAGTAAGTTTTTAAAAGGTTTTATATTAGATTGGTGGGAGCTGTAGGTTAGGGACCCAGCTAAAAATAGACCTTTATAGGGCAGCCTATCTGTGTGCATATAAGTGGGTGCTGGCCATTCTGTGTTTCACTTTTTATATTTTTATGTGACTTTACCTATTGAGCTTTGCACCCAGGCTTGATGGGGTTAATTGCCACTATCTGCTCCTGCTCATTTTTCAGAGCACAATCCACCTTCATGTTTTGTTGTTACACACAGCAGTAATGAAATCCTCTAATTAATGTTTTTTTTGACAGCTATTTTATTTAATGATGTTTGCTTTATAGGATGCCAAGCTGATACTGGGTAGTCTGCAGAGCTGTAAAATGCCTTAAGCAGAGAATGTGCTGCCAATTTACCGACATGGCTGCCCAGTTGTAGAAGGTGCTTGTACAATGTAATGTTCAGGAAGCAAGTTGTGCAAACAACATCATTTATAGAATTTACCACCAGTGAGTACCAGCAACACACCCAGACATGGGCATCCACAAGGGGGGGCAATTGCCCCCCCCCCCCCTCTGGAGTTTTATGCTGCCTGGATTTTAGAAGAGCACATTAATCTGTTGCAGAACTTAAGAGTGTGAGCATGAGTTTGTGGTGTGTTTTTGCCTCTTTCTCCTCCACTTTATTGGCAGCAATAGGAAAGCAGGGTGGCTCTGTGCCCCACTGAAATTTATACCCTCAGCCATGTGATAGGCTAACAGTCCTAAGCTCCCATTGGCTGCCTGTTAAGGTTGCCACCTCAGTCATGTTCTCCTGGACACTTATAAGCTATACATGGTGCATGGTGTGCAGGCAGGAACATGAATTGCAACCCTGAACAGCACACAAATAGTGACACTGGATATCACTATTCATAATCCTCTCTGCACACCCTGCAGCATGTATAACTCATAAGTGTCCAGGAAAACAGCAACCCTTACTACAGCTACTTTATCCACCACAAGCTTACATAACATCACATACTGCTGGATTGGTGTCTGCAGAAGTGGTACTTGATACCAGTCAGTTACTATTTATAAAATGATGTTCCACCAAAAGCATCTCCTGCTGCACATTTCCACTGTTATTATTATACTTGGGTGATTTTTGCCCTGTCCGGGAACATGTCTGTGGGTGCCCATGCACCCATGTACCCATGTACAGTTATTCATTTTTTTTGTACAGATTTTACTGTGGAAATCCTGTTGAAATATTAGACTGCCTGGCTGAATACTTGCTTGATCTTCTCAGGATCTGGAAAAAGAAGTTGAGAGAAAAAAATTATGGTTTTATTTCACAAATGATAACAATGTTATTTTTGCTATATGAACCCTAGATAAATATGGGTTTGATCAAAATCCTTTAGATGATCAATAGAAAAACACCATTAAAATCTATGGGGATTTTGTAGTGAAAGGGACAGTCTACTTGAAAATGTTATTGTTTAAAAAGATAGATAATCCCTTTATTACCCATTTCCCAGTTTTGCATAACCAACACAGTTATATTAATATACTTTTTACCTCTGTGATTACCTTGTATCTAAGCCTTTGCAGACTGCCCCCTTATCTCAGTTATATTAATATACTTTTTACCTCTGTGATTACCTTGTATCTAAGCCTCTGCAGACTGCCCCCTTATCTCAGTATCTTTTATAAACTTGCATTTCAGTCAATCAGTGCTGACTCAAAAATAACTCCACAAGAATGAGCACTATGTTATCTAAATGGAACACATGAACTAGCACTGTCCAGCTGTGAAAAACTAATGAAATTAACTGAGATAAGAGGTGGCCTGCAGGGGCTTAGAAACAGGCAGAAATTTACATCTTATAAAGGGCCAGATTACAAGTGGAGTGGTAATTGTGCTAGAAGTAAACGTTTTGCGCTTGTCGGGTTGCACTGGTATTGTGAGTTAAAAGTAAAAAGTTATCACTCTCTGGCGGAGCTGGCTGCCGAAGTGGCAAGACACGCACATCAGGAACTCCTGGCATAGAAGATCATTTAAAAGCTATAAAGGGGATTTTAACGATACCTAAATATATTGTTTTTGTATATTCAATGAAGGCTCTGCACTGCAATGTGTGGGAATGACTCTGGAGTCTGGAGTGGGAATGATACCTAACCCAAAATCTTAGGCAAGGCCATGAGGTATCTAACTGCGGATGCCATTACTAGGTAAGAAGCTACTAACAGAAGAGAAGTTGAGACCTCTGAAGGATCAGTAGTCGATCTTTTTACAAGAAACTGAGTACAGCTGCCAGAACGAAAATCTATGAATATTGAAAGCATGGCGAAACAGTCCTACAAGACACTTCAGACTTCTATCTACACATCTTAATCGTGTTGTTGAAGAAGCGGTGACCGAAGCACTACGCTACTATGTGCATGGGATGTCTATGGAGAAAACAACAGAACCACAAAGAGACAAGCAACAGAGCTTAATACAGACCCTTCTTAATCAAAGACCAAGCACGCCATATGCAGTGGATCTCGAAGACTGGGTAACTACAATGACGGAAGCGGTATCCTTTACTGTGGCCCTTATTGGGTTGAAGAAACAGAAACATACAGTTCAAGAAGGCGGAGCAGTGGCTTAGGATCCTGGAGTGAGGCAGCCGATCACTCAGAGATTTGTGAAGTCTGCAGTAGCTGAGTATGTCACTGGCTACATACAGAGATGAGAGGCTCAACGACAGCTGCCTTGGAAACCGAGAGAAAAAATAGAAGAAGGAATGGCTAACATAAGACAAAACATTCCACCTACAGAAATTGTTGCGCAGGAGCCTATATTTATCTCAATCTGTCGCTAGGGCGAAGATTGCCTAGAGGGATATGGCTGCACCTCACTGACGAAGCCCAAAATAGGCCGAAATGTACATCTGGGGTTTTGCCATTTTTCTTGTTCAGAGAGGGATTCCCTGGTAATTCGAGCTGGACTGCACTGTTAAGTCAGGATCAGACTGATATGCTACAGGAAAGTGAAAGGCACATGTTGAGCAAAAAGAGGCTGCTTCTTGGGTGGTAACTAGCCATAGAATAAGCTATTCTGCTATTGTTCGTTCCCAGGTTAAGCGCTTCTCTCTTGTAATTTATAGAAATGGTTCTTTTTATTTTTTAAATATATATTTCTAAATGTATCAGATTCATTTTTTGTGAAATATATACAGTATCTCAAAAAAGTTAGTACACCCCTCACATTTTTGTAAATATTTTATTATATCTTTTCATGTGACAACACTGAAAAAATGACACTTTGTTACAATATAAACTAGTGAGTGTACAGCCTGTATAACAGTGTAAATTTGCTGTCCCCTCAAAATAACTCAACACACAACCATTAATGTCTAAACCGTTGGCAACAAAACTGAGTACACCCATAAGTGGAAATGTCCAAATTTGGCCCAAAGTTTCAATATTTTGTGTGGCCACTATTATTTTCCAGCACTGCCTTAACCCTCTTGGGCATGGAGTTCACCAGAGCTTCACAGGTTGCCTCTGGAGTCCTCTTCCACTCCTCCATGATGACATCACGGAGCTGGTGGATGTTAGAGACCTTGCACTCCCCTGCCTTCTGTTTGAGGATGCCCCACAGATGCTCAATAAGGTTTAGGTCTGGAGACGTGCTTGGCCAGTCCATCACCTTTACCCTGAGCTTCTTTAGCAAGGCAGTGGTCGTCTTGGAGGTGTGTTTGGGGTCGTTATCATGTTGGAATACTGCCCTGAGGCCCAGTCTCCTAAGGGAGGGGATCATGCTCTGCTTAGTATGTCACAGTACATGTTGGCATTCATGGTTCCCTCAATGAACTGTAGCTCCTCAGTGCCGGCAGCACTCATGCAGGCCCAGACCATGACACTCCCACCACCATGCTTGACTGTAGGCAAGACACACTTGTCTTTGTACTCCTCACCTAGTTGCCGCCACACACGCTTCTGAAACAAATAAGTTTATCTTGGTCTCATTGGACCACAGGACATGGTTCCAGTAATCCATGTCCTTAGTTTGCTTGTCTTCAGCTGGCTTTCTTGTGCAACATCTTTAAAAGAGGCTTCTTTCTGGGACGAAAGCCATGTAAACCAATTTGATGCAGTGTGCAGCGTATGGTCTGAGTACTGACAGGCTGACCCCCACCCGTTGAACCTCTGCAGCAATGCTGGCAGCACTCATACGTCTATTTCCCAAAGACAACCTCTGGATATGACGTTGAGCACGTGCACTCAACTTCTTTGGTTGACCATGGCAAGGCCTGTTCTGAGTTGAACCTGTTGTGTGAAACTGCTGTATGGTCTTGCCCACCATGCTGCAGCTCAGTTTTAGGGTCTTGGCAATCTTCTTATAGCCTAGGCCATCTTTATGTAGAGCAACAATTCTTTTTTCAGATCCTCAGAGAGTTCTTTGCCATGAGGTTCCATGTTGAACTTCCAGTGACCAGTATGAGAGAGTGTGAGAGCAATAACTCCAAATGTAACACACCTGCTCCCCATTCACACCTGAGACCTTGTAACACTAACGAGTCACATGACACCGGGGAGGGACAATGACTAATTAGGCCCGATTTGGACATTTCCACTTAGGGGTTGATTGACACCCCCTGCTAGCGGCCGATTGGCCGCAAATCTGCAGGGGGCGGTGTCGCACCAGCAGTTCACAAGAACTGCTGGTGCAATGATAAATGCCGACAGCGTACGCTATCTGCATTTATCGATGTGCGGCGGACATGATCCGCAATAATGGATCATGTCCGGCCGCACATTGTTAAATAGGCCCCATTGGCTGATTGAGCTCATATGTCTCTCCCTGATTGGCTACAACACAAGTATGATAAACATAATTTAAGTGCATGAAAAGCAATGCATATATTTCTAAAAAATTAAAATTTTAGATGCTTTCAAAATATTTATTTTACATCAGTGGGGCCTTAACAAACAGAAAACAGCAGCTTGTTCAGAGTGCAAGTGAAGACTTGGGGGCCGAATTATCAAGAGGCGGGCGGACATGATTCGCTGTGGCAAATCATGTCCACACAACATCGCTAAATGCCGGCAGCATACGCTGGTGAAATGCTTGTGCAATGCCAACCCCTGCACATTTGCAGCCAATCGGCTGCTAGCAGGGGGTGTCAATCATCCAGATCGTATCTGATCAGGAAGATTGCTGTCAGAGTTAAGGAGCAGCAGTCTTATGACTGCTGCTTCTTAACTTAAGTTTCCGACGAGCTGGAAACTTCGGGGGTAGATTGCAGCATCCGCTGTTGGTAAATCTACCCCAGGGACTCTGCCAAATCCCTTAGTATCAGAATGTAAGAAAGGTAATGTCTACAGCACTGAAATATGATTATCTCTTTATTATCACAGACATCAAGCGACGTTTCGGGTCTTTTTTTTTAGTATTTTAGTATTTTTTAGAGTTTGTTTAACATTAAGAAATTACTAATTTAAGGTATTAAAATAATAATGTGTACTGTTGAGAGATATTTGGACTATTTTGATGTAGTCCTATATCTCTGTTAGTTATATTGTAACATAATAATGAATATATGCTAACAAAATGTTACACGTCAGTGAACTAAGGGCTCGCTTCCATTGAGTCGTTAAAAATGGAGCCGTAAGCTACCGAAGCAGCCGACAGCTAAAAGTAATTTACGGCTCCATTTTAGTACCAGGTTTCCATTGAAAAGATTAGCGTGTTGCGCGCAGTTGCTCTTTTCGTGTAGCTGTAAGTTAACGTTGTGTTAACGCTTCCATCTGATGTTGGATTTCTTGAAAATCAATTAGTTGCTAAGGTAACCCGACCTTACGCTATAGAATTTACGTTTAACGTCCGTGCTCCTTACCGGTGATCACCTCTCAAGAAAAATAAAGATACACTTATCCATATTTTTAATAATCAAATACTATTTTTTAATATAATTATATTTACCACTTCATAAATATAAGTAATATGTATTGCTGCCCTAGGCATAGGTCT
>NW_026511924.1:260000-262500 GCF_027579735.1 Bombina bombina | reverse complement strand
GCAACGATAAGCTCCAACGTAATAGCCTGCCGTTATCTCCAGAGACCCGGTTCAGCCACACCAACGGGTTATGGTCGGTGACCAGGGTGAACTCCTGACCATATAAATAGGGAGTCAATTTCTTTAATGCCCACACCAAAGCCAAACACTCCTTTTCGACCGCTGCATAGCTGACTTCGCGGGGCAGGAGCTTCCGGCTGATGTAGGCAACTGGATGCTCCCCTCCATCTTCGCCTACTTGGCTGAGGACGGCTCCCAGCCCGAACATGGAAGCATCTGTATGGACGATAAAACGTTTGTTAAGGGCTGGGGCCGCCAAGACAGGAGCGTTAATTAGAGCATTTTTGAGAGCCTGGAAAGCCGTTTCACAGTGGGGAGACCACAGGACCTGTCGAGGTAAGTTCTTCTTGGTCAAGTCAGTCAGGGGTTTGGCAAGTGTGCTGTAGTTTGGTACGAACCGTCTATAGTACCCTGCCGTGCCCAGGAAGGCTAGGACCTGAGTCTTAGTGATGGGGGTGGGCCAATTGGCGACAGCTTCTATCTTGGCCGGCTCTGGTCGCTGCTTTCCACACCCCACCCGGTGACCCAGGTACTGTACCTCGGCCATCCCAAAGTGGCATTTTTCTGGCTTCAGAGTCAGGCCAGCAGCCCGGATCTGATCCAGAACCATTCCTACATGAGCTAAGTGGTCCTCCCAGGACTCACTGTGGATCGCTATGTCGTCCAGGTAGGCGCAAGCAAAACTCTGGAAGCCATCCAGGAGCCTATCCACCAAGCGCTGGAATGTAGCTGGGGCATTCTTCATCCCAAACGGCATTACCCTAAACTGATATAAGCCGAATGGGGTGACGAATGCCGACTTGGGGATAGCCTCCGGGGCCAGGGGAATCTGCCAGTAACCTTTGCAGAGGTCAATAGTGGTCAGGTAATTTCCCCTGGCTATACGATCGAGTAGCTCGTCTACCCTGGGCATAGGGTAAGCGTCCGTCATGGTTTTTTCATTGAGCCTCCGATAGTCTACGCAGAACCGGGTGGTCCCATCTTTCTTGGGCACCAAGACAACTGGGGAGGCCCAGGGACTATCGGAGGGCTCAATTACCCTGAGCTGGAGCATCTCATCGATCTCCTTCTTCATTCCTGTCCTAACTGCTTCAGGGATTCGGTACGGAGCCTGGCGCAAGGGAGCTTGTCCCGGAGTATCTACCTGGTGGGTGGTTAAAGTAGTGTACCCTGGCTTCGGGGAGAAGGTGAGGTGTTTGGACTGGAGGAGTTGGCTGAGCTGCTCCCTTTCAGTGGGGCTAAGTCGGTCTCCTATCTGAACCTGAGCCACTATACCTGTGGGGAGACTCTTTTCTAATAGGTCTGGAATGGGTAGACTGTCGGGGTCTTCCTGAGGGGAACAACATACGGCCGTCACGTTCTCTGGTCGCTCAAAATATTCCTTGAGCATGTTTACATGGAATGTCTTTCTAAGATTGTTGTCATGGCAGCTAGCTATCACATAAGTGGTGTCTCCCCTTTTCTCTACGATCTGGTAGGGACCCTGCCAGGACGCCTGCAATTTGTCTGTCTTCACCGGCTTAAGTACTAACACCTTTTGTCCTATGGTGAAGATTCTCTTTCGGGCCCCCCGATCGTACCATACTTTCTGTCTTCTCTGGGCCAACTGGAGATTAGCCCGCACGGATTTGGCTAATTGCTCCATTCGGTCCCTGAGTTCCAGCACGTATGGCACAATGGGGACACCGTCAGCCTCCATCTCTCCCTCCCAGTGCTCCCGGATCAGGTTTAGGGGTCCCCGTACCTTTCTTCCGTAGAGCAACTCGAAGGGAGAGAACCCTGTCGTTTCCTGGGGCACCTCCCGATAAGCAAATAGGAGGTGCGGCAGGAAGTGTTCCCAGTCTCGGTATTCCTGAGTGAACGTCTTGAGCATTTGCTTGAGGGTCCCATTGAACCTCTCACACAGCCCGTTCGTCTGGGGGTGGTATGGGGAGCTCAGGAGGGACTTAATTTTGCAAACCTGCCAGAGTTGTTGGGTCAATTCAGCCGTAAATTGGGTGCCTCGGTCGGATAGGATTTCTTTTGGAAATCCTACCCGGGAGAACACCTGTACTAGTGCATTTGCTACCGTATCCGCTTGTATGTTGGATAGGGCGACAGCCTCTGGGTACCTGGTAGCGTAGTCCACTACGGTAAGAATGTAGCGCTTACCGGAGGGACTAGGGGTAGCCAGTGGTCCCACTAGGTCAATAGCAACCCGGCTGAAGGGTTCCTCTACAATGGGCATATTTACTAGATGGGCTTTAGGGTGATCGCCTCGCCTTCCTACTCGTTGACACACATCGCAGGTGTTACAGTAAGTTCTAACGTCAGCGTGCACCCCTGGCCAAAAGAACGTGTGAGTAATGCGGTGTAGGGTACGGGTTACGGCTAGGTGGCCTGCTAAGGGGATGTCGTGGCCTATCTTGAGGATTTCTTGACGGTATTTGTGGGGCACTAC
>NW_026511924.1:242500-250000 GCF_027579735.1 Bombina bombina | reverse complement strand
TTTTTCGGTAATTCTCAGTAGAGATTTTATTACCTTCTTTTTTGATCACTATATCTAGGAATGGCAGTTCTTTAGTGCTTGAGGCATACGTTAGAAAAATGTTACGGTTGTTTTTGTTTAGATTGGAGACAAATTCTTGAAGACAGGGGGCCATCCCACAGCATGAGTATGTCATCCACATACCTAATCCACATGGAAACATGGGAGTCAAACACCTCACCATATTTTTCAAATATGTCCAACTCCCATGCTCCCAGGTGGAGACATGCATATGTCGGAGCACAAACTGCTCCCATGGCTGTCCCCCTGACCTGTCTATAAAGAGAATTGTCAAATTGGAAGACATTATTATTCAAAATAAAGTGTAGCAAATCAACAACAAAAGCAGTATGTCTATCACTCTCTGGTCCTCTTGTTTTAAGAAATTGTTTTGATGCTTCTATCCCTATTGTGTGCGGTATTGAAGAATAGAGACTTTCAACGTCTAAAGACACCAAGATTGTTTCTGTTTTGACTGATATACCATCCAGCTTTCTTAGGAGGTCTGGGGTAACTTTTACATAAGAGGGGAGAGAGAGAAGGAAAGGTTTGAGAAAGATATCTACATATTCACCAATATGTTCACTGATACTGCCAATCCCAGAGACTATTGGTCTCCCAGGGGGACTGGTAGGATTTTTATGTATTTTTGGAATTACATAAAAGGTGGGCATTACAGGGTGAGTTGGACTAAGGAATTGAAATTCCTTTACAGAGATGAGACCATCCATCTTAGCATCTTGTAGGATTCTATTAAGTTTAGATTTCATTGATGTCATGGGATTTTTTGAAAGTTTTTCATACTGTAGTCTATCATTTAATTGTCTCTTTACTTCGTTAAGGTAAAAAGACTCATCTAGGAGGACTAGATTGCCGCCCTTATCAGCTGGCTTGTAAATTACTCCCTTTGCTGTACTTAGTTCTTTTAATGCTTGTCTTTCTTTAAAGCTTAAGTTGTCAGACTGAGTCCAGTCTTCAGGTAGTTTTTCAATTTCTTTCTCAACAGCTTTAACAAACATTGAGACAATGGGAACCTGTGCTAGCGAAGGCATAAATGTTGATTTCGGTTGCAGATTACTTTTTAAGTTTCTGCAGCCTTTTACAAATTCCTCCCTATCTTCATTTTAATTCAGGAGGGATTCTAATACCTTTAGTGTTTCCTCATCTTTTCTCTGTTCTTATTTATGCTGATGCATAGTATAGTGTAGAACTATTTTTCTAGCAAAAAGGTGAAGATCTTTCACTAGTTCAAACTTATCTAGTTTGTTTGATGGGCAGAAAGTTAGTCCCTTTTTTAAAACCTCAATGTGAGCCAAATTTAGCCTAAAAGAAGAGAGATTTATAATTTGTAGATTACTTTTAACCTCTGTTTTTAATATCCCTGATATGGTCTCCTTCGTGGTCTCCCCCTGTTTCTCATTCCCTGTCGTTGATTCTCCCCTCTCCCTCTCTGATTTCGTTGAGGGTATCTTCTCTCTTGTTGACTCATATCCCTTATTCCACCTCCTCTTTCTCCCCCCCCTCCTCCTATATCTGTGGTTTGTAACCCAGAACCTCCATCGTTTTTTGACTGTCTTTCAGTATCTGTGTCTAGATCAGAAGCATCAGTACCTGAGTCGTAAGAGCCCTTATCAAACCTATAGACATAAACTTTTTTATTTTGGTAATCTTCCTGATCTCTATGTAATTTTCCACACGTCCTCACTTTTATTTCTGCTTGTAACCTAGAGATATGTGTTTTTGTTTCTTCATTTAATTTTACAAAGTTTGGATCATTCTCAAATTTATTTACAACTTGTAATGCTTGTTCTACATCATCTTTTATTTTATCTAGCCTCTTATGATTTCTCTTAATCAGCATGTCTATCATGTCAAGTGCACAAGCAGATAATTTACCATTCCATTCTTCTAGAAACTCTAGGCCACCCTCTTCTTCTCTTGCATTAAACCCAGGATCCAGAAATAATCTTAACCCTCTAGGGACAATTTTCTTCTCAACATAGTTGACAAGACTTGAGTTTTCTGCTCTGAGCTTTACTTGCTTTACTATACATCCTTTATATTTCTTAAAGGCATTAAACACATTTGTTTCTAGATCGCTACTATCTAAGTTAGTATTAGTCAAAGACTCCTTTAACTCTGCCTCCAGAGGCGTAACTAGAAACTCCAGGGCCCCGGTGCAAGAATCCATAAAGGGCCCCCCCCTCATAGACATGCATAAGGACCCACAGTCACCTATGTGCACACACACATGACTTCTGCAATATAAATATTTAACAAGATATGCCGCTAGAGAGTGTACTAGCTAGCACAGTATGTGTGTATGCATTAGTTTATATATATATATATACATATGTAGATTGATAGTGTTCATAACAGTATATAAATTAGGGGAGTAGCAAATTGTTTAATGATTATAGATTGTAAACATTAAAAGAAAATAACTTCTGCACACGTCGTAGGATGTTGTAGATGAGGTAGTGAACAAAAACACAACCCACATAATGTGTCACAGTAGCACAATGAACTTCAGAGCCAATGTATTTTACTCTGTGTGCAGGACAATAAGGCAACACAGGCCATGTGTCACAGCTGTACAATACACTCCATAGAGTACAGTAACACATTTTGTTTAAGCACTGCTATAGATTTCCTGTGTTACAGCTGCACAATACTGTGAGCATGCCTCTAATCAACATAACTCATATCATGTAACATATTATGTGTGCTGTATTTTTGTTAACAACTACCCAACTTATCCTTTTGTCATATATTGCAGTGATTGGCACAATATTTCACAACTAAACCACATTTCACATTTGCAGAAGCCCCAAAATGTGCTTTCACTTTTTGTAAAAACAACAAAAACTATATTATCTATCACAGATAAACAGCCAACACAGTGTCTTACAGCTGCACAGCCAAACACAATATCTCACAGCAGCATTAAACACACTATGCTCAACAGCAATTAATCTGTCATAATGGCTCAACAACATACTATGTGACAGAACACTATCAATTTGCCACAGCTTCACATTTACACTATAAATGACAAAATATATACTGTGTGTATATATATATATATATATATATATATATATATATATATATATATATATATATATATATATATATATATATATATATATATATATATATATATATATATATATATATATATATATATACACACACACATACACACAAACACTATGGAACAGTTCACACCAAAGTTTTACAAAAAAATAAACATAATCAGCTTAATGGTTACTAATCAAGTTACATGATCAATGTTCACTACTGATTTTTTTATTTTTTTTAATGAAAACTATTGTCAGTAAGGTTTAATAAAAACACAGCCTCTTTATGCAGAATTAAAAATTGTATAAGTGCATAAGTTTTACACTGACCAAGATTTAATATATATTTAGCTGAATAACTCTGCATTAGTCATAGTAACCCAATCAGAAAATATGTATTACAGTATTACAACACACATCATGTGTTTCTAAACACTGACATTCAATTGACTTCATTGCAGCATTAAACAAGGATTAAAAGCAACTCTGTTTGGTATGTCACCATGAATACTGTCAAACATGCTGAACTCACTGGCTAAAATAATTTAGATAAATATTATGTATGCGATGCAGAAAATGAGGGTGTGGGTCTGGGGCTAAAGCGATAAAGTGAAGCCAAGATTGTTAATAAAGGTTGGGAGTGGCTGTGACACTGCTCCAATCCTAGCTCCTAAGTCAGGCTCTCTCATATCTCATTCTCTCCTTATATGATGGGTCAATATTGGCCTCTTCTACTAAATAATAATCCAGACAGAGAATTGGGAGCTCAGTTCCACAAAATGAAACCAGCTAGGTGCCAGCCAGCGCCAGGGTTACTGGACCTAAACGCACACAGGCAGTTCAGAAATGATCAGTCACCCGGCAACCCCCCCCCCCCAGCCTGAGCTCACCATCTGCGTGCTTCTCCAGGCCCTGGTCCCTGCCTGAACTCAGTGCTGCCTCTGCAAGTGCCGGCACTCCAGTCTCACTTCTGCGCTGCAGACTCCTACTGACTGAAAAGACTACACGTGCAGCAAGTCAGTAAGGAGGAGCTGCGCGCCAAAGAATACAAAATTGTTAGTTCCGGGCTGCTGAGCTGCGCTGCGCCGCTCCAAAGGCAGCTAAAACTGACAAGCACGTGACTTACATGACAGCTGATGGTGAGGTGACAGACTCAGACTTAGTAACACTGTACACAGGCAGCACGCAGCCGCCCGCAGCACAGGACAAACTTAATAAGGAAGTGGGTCAAATAAAGTTTGCGCTGGCCTGGTATTCTTTAAACAAAACAAAAATAATTAAAACTTTTTTCATGTGACTGCTAAAGTAACTCGGGGCCCCCCTGAGGGAGGGACCTTCTGGGGCCCGGTCGCATTTGCGACGTCTGCATCACCGTTAGTTACGCCCCTGTCTGCCTCCCATTGTTCATCGGATAGTGTAAAGGCCATATTTGGTTGTTTCAAAATCAGTCTCCGCCAAACACAAGAATGAAATTCTATCAACACACTAATATAATTGTGTGTTTAAACAAAAATATTTTTTCCTTCAGTCCCTAAGGGAAAGAGCACTATGGGAATCCTCCCTATTGCTCCTATTATGTATAATTTACAAAACAAATATTGGGAGAGGAATACTGACACCTTTCTGTTTAAACAGACCAAGGTGTGTTCCAGTAATTATATTTTGTTTATTTAGGATCCAAGCGGTAATTATCCTTTCTTAGATCAGGTGCAGACCCCCAAAAACATTAATAGCTACAAAATATGTTAGAAGAAGAAAAGCCACAGCAGAGCTATATGAGATACTGTGTAAAGATGGGGGATTGCAGCACTCTATAGAGCTTCATTTTACTTTAGTAGGTGTTTGGCTGAAAGCAATCAAGAAACAAACAAACGGATGCACACAAGTTCTGGTCAGCGGCAAATTTATTTACATAGTAACAAACATACTGAAAAGTTATTGCAAATTGTCATGGTATGAACAAATATATTACTACCACTGCAGTGGGATGATCTTTATAGTAATGTATTGCTAAAACAGCTAATATAGTTGCAACATGTATATTGATCCTGTAGATCAACAAAGGGAAATAGCTAATAATCATGTGAGATTGCTTTGATCATATATACGACCTGTATGGAGTGTCCTCCTTGTGATTGAAAGAGTAGAAAGGGACAAGATATTTCAAAAGAGTCCGTTTCTGCCTGGGCCCAGGTTCCAAGTGTAGGGAAACTTAAGAAAGAAATGTTTCAGGGCTCATTCTTTGCTTTAAAACATGATCTTTGTTGATGAAACTTGCATGCTAGAACTCTGAGGTAAAAGCGTCCTCTATAGTTAGCATGGATAAATGATACTTTGTTGCAAGATGCCGTTATTATTAACAACCCAGGACAATTGCAGCTTTCCAGGAAACTGCGGTAAGTAGTGGTCCGAATATCTGCTTCAAAACACTCTTCCAGACTTCAGTAATATAGAGGCAGTCCGGGTATCTGTGTTAGTGCTCACCTCCGGCTCCACTTTTGTAGCCGCAAAACAGCGGTAAGTAGCGGTCCGAGTGTCTGCACTCAAAACATTAGTGTCCAGATGTCTGTGTTTGTGCTCACCTCCAGATCCACCTTATATCTGCAAGAGCTACAGTGATTAGTTCGGATATGGATACTGAAGCTTCATGCCGAGAGGGAGAGGGGAGAATCAACGACAGGGAATGAGAAACAGGGGGAGACCACGAAGGAGACCATATCAGGGATATTAAAAACAGAGGTTAAAAGTAATCTACAAATTATAAATCTCTCTTCTTTTAGGCTAAATTTGACTCACATTGAGGTTTTAAAAAAGGGACTAACTTTCTGCCCATCAAACAAACTAGATAAGTTTGAACTAGTGAAAGATCTTTACCTTTTTGCTAGAAAAATAGTTCTACACTATACTATGCATCAGCATAAATCAGAACAGAGAAAAGATGAGGAAACACTAAAGGTATTAGAATCCCTCCTGAATGAAAATGAATATAGGGAGGAATTTGTAAAAGGCTGCAGAAACTTAAAAACTAATCTGCAACCGAAATCAACATTTATGCCTTCGGTAGCACAGGTTCCCATTGTCTCAATGTTTGTTAAAGCTGTTGAGAAAGAAATTGAAAAACTACCTGAAGACTGGACTCAGTCTGACAACTTAAGCTTTAAAGAAAGACAAGCATTAAAAGAACTAAGTACAGCAAAGGGAGTAATTTACAAGCCAGCTGATAAGGGCGGCAATCTAGTCCTCCTAGATGAGTCTTTTTACCTTAACGAAGTAAAGAGACAATTAAATGATAGACTACAGTATGAAAAAATCCCATGACATCAATGAAATCTAAACTTAATAGAATCCTACAAGATGCTAAGATGGATGGTCTCATCTCTGTAAAGGAATTTCAATTCCTTAGTCCAACTCACCCTGTAATGCCCACCTTTTATGTAATTCCAAAAATACATAAAAATCCTACCAGTCCCCCTGGGAGACCAATAGTCTCGGGGATTGGCAGTATCAGTGAACATATTGGTGAATATGTAGATATCTTTCTCAGACCTTTCCTTCTCTCCCTCCCCTCTTATGTAAAAGATACCCCAGACCTCCTAAGAAAGCTGGATGGTATATCAGTCAAAACAGAAACAATCTTGGTGTCTTTAGACGTTGAAAGTCTCTATTCTTCAATACCGCACACAATAGGGATAGAAGCATCAAAACAATTTCTTAAAACAAGAGGACCAGAGAGTGATAGACATACTGCTTTTGTTGTTGATTTGCTACACTTTATTTTGAATAATAATGTCTTCCAATTTGAAAATTCTCTTTATAGACAGGTCAGGGGGACAGCCATGGGAGCAGTTTGTGCTCCGACATATGCATGTCTCCACCTGGGAGCATGGGAGTTGGACATATTTGAAAAATATGGTGAGGTGTTTGACTCCCATGTTTCCATGTGGATTAGGTATGTGGATGACATACTCATGCTGTGGGATGGCCCCCTGTCTTCAAGAATTTGTCTCCAATCTAAACAAAAACAATCGCAACATTTTTCTAACGTATGCCTCAAGCACTAAAGAACTGCCATTCCTAGATATAGTGATCAAAAAAGAAGGTAATAAAATCTCTACTGAGAATTACCGAAAAAGTACAGCAACAAATAGTGTCCTGGAGGCATCAAGCAGTCATCCTGAGTCTCTGAAGAAAGGCATACCTTTCAGTCAATTGTTGAGATTAAGGAGAAACTGCTCCTCCAGGACAAAATTTGATCATCATGCTGATCAGATGTGTCAAAGATTTATAGAAAGGGGATATTCACGAAAATTGATTAGATATACCCTAAATAAAGTGAGGAAAATGAATAGGGATGACCTCCTATATTCAAAAAAAGAGA
>NW_026511924.1:230000-237500 GCF_027579735.1 Bombina bombina | reverse complement strand
TAAGGGGAGGAAAGGGAAGGTGGAAAAGGGGAGAGAGAGAGAGATGAAAGGGGAGAGGTGAGTGAGAAGAGAGCTTTTTCCTAGCCTACAATGGCAACTAACTTATATAGTCATTCATTCTCTCACATAGCCAAGTCCAGCCCACACTCAGCTATAAATTCTTCAGAGACCAGATGACATCATTAGATCAGGGGGGTAGAATGTGACGTCCTTAGGCTATTGGTGATAGAAACTGAGATAAAATCAGGGCCTTGTAGTTTATGACACCACCTGTGAGATGCTGTTTGTAAGGGTTGTAAAATGTGTTTGTGAATTCTTTTCTTCTTTTGAGGCATTGTTTTGATAGAGAGTTTGCTCAGATCTCCAACTGTTTTTTTTCCCAAACTTGTCTTGTCACCTCTGAACTGAAAGAAGCTGGTAACTGTAGGTCAGAATCACCAATGCTGTTCTTAATCTGCATTTAACCCTTTAAGTCCTTGATGCTGTAGACAAATGTCCCTTAGTCTTTGAATATCCATTAATGTCCATGGAAATAACAGTCTAATATTAAAGATAGGTGTGTTCATAAAATACAACATTCCCCTCTTTGATCATTAAATCACTTGTGATAATAACGTTGTACTGCTCGCTTTATAGTTTCTTCTGTGAGTGGGGCAACCTGAAATAAAACCATTCATTCACATCCATACTAAATATTAAAATACAATTCCCTTACAATGTGAAGCACATTCTATCAATCACATTATGTATAGGATGATTAAATCAGTTTTACAAATACAATATTTTTTTTTACCCGGTTAGAATTAACAATAATCTGAGATGTATATAACATCACATCAGCATATTCAGAATAATTATACATATGACACAAATTAATTGTTACATATCACACACAATCTTTATGACTACTACTAGGAGTAGTGCTCAAACTTTGCAAATTATTTTCTGGCATATTGTGAGATTTGAATGTTATACATTTGTGACAGATTATAATTTATTAATACACAACGCCTGCTATCTGAGGTCATAAACAAAATGTAGCATATAGCTCTGCAAAACATGTATACTACTGTCTTTAACATTAAATCATAGTCTTATTATCTGCTTCAAGGCATGCGCACAGTCTTATAATCTACTGGTCAGCACTTAGAGACCTATAAGTAGACAATGTTATACTCTTTAAACATAACTTGCTTATGAAAAAAAAAATTACTGAAAAACATTGCCCAGTGTGGCAAAACAGATTTAAAATTAAAAAAACTAATATGGAAGCATTTAAAAAAAGTTACCTATTGTTAAAAAAAAAAAAAAAAAAAAAAAAGAGATAAAAAATAAAAATGTGCTTAAAAATACAAAAATGTCCATAAAATACAAAAATGTCCTTAAAATACAAAAATGTCCTTAAAAATACAAAAATGTCCTTAAAAATACAAAAATGGTAGTGAAGGGATCCCTCGTTTGGTTCCTTGATAGAAAAGGAACTATATTACAAAAAATAACAATAATTCATTTTACACATATAAAACAGAGACAACACAGAACAAACACAACATAAAAACAGTACGCCACACAAAACATGTTGCTGTTCTCTTTAAATATAACAGCTTTCTTAAATAACTAAATTTGGATTTTGCATTAAATTATCCAATTTAAAATATCTAGTCTTCTCTACAGTAAATGATTTGTGCTTCTTTGGGTGATGGTATAGGTAGCTTCTGTAAGTAATCAGAATTGTTAGTTCATGACATTAATAACACAAACAAAATAACATAGTCATATAAAACAGTACTTGAAACCATGACTTTTAAAATAAACTGGTTATGATCAATTGTTTGCAAACAATTCATTGTGACTATATTACATTTATGTAACTGATGAGCTCATCATAAAGTACCACGTGGTCTTTAAGAAAAAGGGGGAAATACATTTCTTTATACTATAAACATTTTATTCATGAATAGCAACAACCTGTGAATAAAAATGAACAATTACAAAATTCTTACGCCTAGATTTAGAGTTTTGCGACCAAAGGGGTGCGTTAGCTACGCATGCTTTTTTCTGGCCGCACCTTTTAAATACCGCTGGTATTTAGAGTTCACAGAATGGCTGCGTTAGGCTCCAAAAAAGGAGCGTATAGCATATTTACCGCAACTTCAACTCTCGATACCAGCGGTGCTTACGGACGCGGCCATCTTCAAAAACGTGCTTGTGCACGATTCCCCCATAGAAAACAATGGGGCTGTTTGAGCTGAAAAAAAAACTAACACCTGCAAAAAAGCAGCGTTCAGCTCCTAACGCAGCCCCATTGTTTGCTATGCGGAAACACCTCCTAAGTCTGCACCTAACACCCTAACATGAACCCCGAGTCTAAACACCCCTAACCTTACACTTATTAACCCCTAATCTGCCGCCCCCGCTATCGCTGACCCCTGCATTTTATTATTAACCACTAATCTGCCGCTCCGTACACTGCTGCCACCTACATTATAGCTATGTACCCTTAATCTGCTGCGCCTAACACCGCCGACCCCTATATTATATTTATTAACCCCTAATCTGCCCCCCTCAACGTCGCCTCCACCTGCCTACACTTATTAACCCCTAATCTGCCGAGCGGACCGCACCGCTACTATAATAAAGTTATTAACCCCTAATCCGCCTCACTCCCGCCTCAATAACCCTATAATAAATAGTATTAACCCCTAATCTGCCCTCCCTAACATCGCCGACACCTAACTTCAATTATTAACCCCTAATCTGCCGATCGAATCTCGCCGCTACTGTAATAAATGGATTAACCCCTAAAGCTAAGTCTAACCCTAACACCCCCCTAAGTTAAATATAATTTAAATCTAACAAAATAAATTAACTCTTATTAAATAAATTATTCCTATTTAAAGCTAAATACTTACCTGTAAAATAAACCCTAATATAGCTACAATATAAATTATAATTATATTATAGCTATTTTAGGATTTATATTTATTTTACAGGTAACTTTGTATTTATTTTAACCAGGTACAATAGCTATTAAATAGTTAAGAACTATTTAATAGCTAAAATAGTTAAAATAATTACAAAATTACCTGTAAAATAAATCCTAACCTAAGTTACAATTAAACCTAACACTACACTATCAATAAATTAATTAAATAAAATACCTACAATTATCTACAATTAAACCTAACACTACACTATCAATAAATTAATTAAATACAATATCTACAAATAAATACAATGAAATAAACTAACTAAAGTACAAAAAATAAAAAAGAACTGTTACAAAAAATAAAAAAATATTTACAAACATTAGAAAAATATTACAACAATTTTAAACAAATTACAGCCTACTCTAAAATAACAAAGACCCCCAAAATAAAAAAATGCCCTACCCTATTCTAAATTTAAAAAGTTCAAAGCTCTTTTACCTTACCAGCCCTGAAAAGGGCCATTTGCGGGGCATGCCCAAAATAATTCAGCTCTTTTGCCTGTAAAAAAAACATACAATACCCCCCCCCAACATTACAACCCACCACCCACATACCCCTAATCTAACCCAAACCCCCCTTAAATAAACCTAACACTAAGCCCCTGAAGATCTTCCTACCTTATCTTCACCATGCCAGGTTCACCGATCCGTCCTCGGAAGTCTTGATCCAAGCCTCGGAAGTGTTGATCCAAGCCCAAGCGGGGGGCTGAAGAGTGACGTCCATCCTCGGGCTGAAGTCTGGATCCAAGCGGCGGCTGAAGAAATCCATCATCGGGCTGAAGTCGGAAGTCCATCATCGGGATGAAGTCTTCTATCAAGCAGCATCTTCAATCTTCTTTCTTCCGGAGCGGAGCGGAGCCATCTTCTTCCCAGCCGACGCGGATCCATCCTCTTCTAACGACGCCTACTAGCCAATGACGGTTCCTTTAAATGACGTCATCCAAGATGGCATCCGTCGAATTCCGATTGGCTGATAGGATTCTATCAGCCAATCGGAATTAAGGTAGGAAAATTCTGATTGGCTGATGGAATCAGCCAATCAGATTCAAGTTCAATCTGATTGGCTGATTCCACCTACCTTAATTCCGATTGGCTGATAGAATCCTATCAGCCAATCGGAATTCGACGGACGCCATCTTGGATGACGTCATTTAAAGGAACCGTCATTCGGCTAGTAGGCGTCGTTAGAAGAGGATGGATCCGCGTCGGGTGGGAAGAAGATGGCTCCGCTCCGCCCCGCTCCGGAAGAAAGAAGATTGAAGATGCTGCTTGATAGAAGACTTCATCCCGATGATGGACTTCTGACTTCAGCCCGATGATGGATTTCTTCAGCCGCCGCTTGGATCCAGACTTTAGCCCGAGAATGGACGTCACTCTTCAGCCCCCCGCTTGGGCTTGGATCAACACTTCCGAGGCTTGGATCAAGACTTCCGAGGACGGATCGGTGAACCTGGCATGGTGAAGATAAGGTAGGAAGATCTTCAGGGGCTTAGTGTTAGGTTTATTTAAGGGGGGTTTGGGTTAGATTAGGGGTATGTGGGTGGTGGGTTGTAATGTTGGGAGGGGGGTATTGTATGTGTTTTTTTTACAGGCAAAAGATCTGAATTCTTTGGGGCATGCCCCGCAAAGGGCCCTGTTCAGGGCTGGTAAGGTAAAAGAGCTTTGAACTTTTTAAATTTAGAATAGGGTAGGGCATTTTTTTATTTTGGGGGTCTTTGTTATTTTATTATGGGGCTTAGAGTAGGTGTAATTAGTTTAAAATTGTTGTAATATTTTTCTAATGTTTGTAAATATTTTTTTATTTTTTGTAACTTAGTTCTTTTTTATTTTTTGTACTTTAGTTAGTTTATTTAATTGTAGTTATTTGTAGATATTTTATTTAATTAATTTATTGATAGTGTAGTGCTAGGTTTAATTGTAGGTAATTGTAGGTAGTTTATTTAATTTATTTATTGATAGTGTAGTGTTAGGTTTAATTGTAACTCAGGTTAGGATTTATTTTACAGGTAATTTTGTAATTATTTTAACTATTTTAGCTATTAAATAGTTATTAACTATTTAATAGCTATTGTACCTGATTAAAATAAATACAAAGTTGCCTGTAAAATAAATATTAATCCTAAAATAGCTACAATATAATTATTATTTATATTGTAGCTATATTAGGGTTTATTTTACAGGTAAGTATTTAGCTTTAAATAGGAATAATTTATATAATAAGAGTTAATTTATTTCGTTAGATTTAAATTATATTTAACTTAGGGGGGTGTTAGTGTTAGACTTAGCTTTAGGGGTTAAAAAATTTATTAGAATAGCGGTGAGCTCCGGTCGGCAGATTAGGGGTTAATGTTTGAAGTTAGGTGTCGGCGATGTTAGGGAGGGCAGATTAGGGGTTAATACTATTTATTATAGGGTTATTGAGGCGGGAGTGAGGCGGATTAGGGGTTAATAACTTTATTATAGTAGCGGTGCGGTCCGCTCGGCAGATTAGGGGTTAATAAGTGTAGGTAGGTGGCGGCGACGTTGTGGGGGGGAGATTAGGGGTTAATAAATATAATATAGGGGTCGGCGGTGTTAGGGGCAGCAGATTAGGGGTACATGAGGATAACGTAGGTGGCGGCGCTTTGCGGTCGGCAGATTAGGGGTTAATTATTGTAGGTAGCTGGCGGCGACGTTGTGGGGGGCAGATTAGAGGTTAATAAATATAATATAGGGGTCGGCGGTGTTAGGGGCAGCAGATTAGGGGTACATAAGGATAACGTAGGTGGCGGTCGGCAGATTAGGGGTTAAAAAAATTTAATCGAGTGGCGGCGATGTGGGGGGGCCTCGGTTTAGGGGTACATAGGTAGTTTATGGGTGTTAGTGTACTGTAGAGCACAGTAGTTAAGAGCTTTATGAACCGGCGTTAGCCCAAAAAGCTCTTAACTACTGACTTTTTTCTGTGGCTGGAGTTTGGTCGTTAGATTTCTAACGCTCACTTCAGCCACGACTCTAAATACCGGCGTTAGAAAGATCCCATTGAAAAGATAGGATACGCAATTGACGTAAGGGGATCTGCGGTATGGAAAAGTCGCGGCTGGAAAGTGAGCGTTAGACCCTTTCCTGACTGACTCCAAATACCAGAGGGCGGTAAAAACCAGCGTTAGGAGCCTCTAACGCTGGTTTTCACGGCTACCGCCCAACTCTAAATCTAGGCCTTAATTTCTAGAAGTAGACTGTACAAAGTTCACTTCTCTTCAAGTAATAGCCCTAAAAAAAAGAAACATAGCATTAATATAGACATATATACAAAGTAAATAAATGAAACAAAATAAATCTCTACTTGTCTAAAGTAAAATTCTACCATCACTATACATGGAATACAGGGTAATAGAATGTAGAGAATAGAGACAGATTTCTGCAATTAATTGGCAATATACACAGGCTGAGCTAAATTGAATATCAATAGATGCATTGCCAATTGTGTATAATTAAACAGTGCCCAAAATGGCCAGTTTATGTAAGGTATCTGAAATGGAACATTTGTCCCTTCTTTTTTAGATGGGGGCTCTTTGCAGTTTTATTGAGATGGGGGCTCTTTGCAAGTTTCCTCCCTAGTAGGTTCTTCTATTGTTTCTTTCTTTGTTAAAGAAGATATATTATGTTCCTTTTCAACTTCAAATATAGCACTGTATTTTCCTTCCTTACTTAAATATGATATTTTGTTCTGCCTCCTAATGTAATTTTTATCCCTGGTATCTCTCATTGATGTCACACATTCCCTCATGATGTGCCCGAACTTTCCACATTTAAAACAACGTCTCGAAAATCTCTGCTTTCCCTGACTCTCAGTTAGCATAGATATATTATTATGAGTAGCATTCTTATGCTTTGAGTCTTTAAACCAGTCTTTAAGTATGTTAACAAAGTTTGTATAGGAGCTGGCATTTCTAAGAGTGATTCTTGTACTACTGTCAATTAATGTGCATTTATTTGCCATAGAATACAGAAAATCTGCATCATCTGGGGACATGTTAGGGCAGTCATAAGTTATCTTATACAGTGCAAGGTACTCAGTACAAAACCAAATCGGGTCATCTCCTTCCTTTAAAATTGCATTTGCTATGGCACTGGTACCTCTGGCATCACAACAACACATAACATACTGTAATTCCTTTAATCTGTCCCCTGAATTTCCCCAGTTTGCATCAACATCAGGAGAAACTCCTTTATGGGTGCCTACTGGTGCCCTTAGCTGTGCAGCTAATTGTGATGGCAACCAGGCCCGGAGCAAAGCACAGGCATCTCTGTTGCCTAAATTATACTGAGTAATAACAGCTTCTAACTTATTAGAAAGGATTACAGGTGGTGTGGAGGTATCAAAGTGACCTAAAATATGGCACAAATTATTACGGTCTTGTATTGTAAGGGGGGCAGAGTTACTATGATTATTTACTTTAGTCTGTAATTGAGGGTTACTTTGTCTGCATTCTATTTGAGGAGTTAGAATAGAGGGGACCTGGTTTAAAATT
>NW_026511924.1:212500-222500 GCF_027579735.1 Bombina bombina | reverse complement strand
CCACTACAAGCAATAAGCAACATGGAACCCAGTGGGTTAACACAGGCCACGGTTACCATCCCACCAGAAATTGAGGGTGTTGAAACTTTATCCATGAGTGACATTGACGCAGCTCAGATTTTGTTTGACACTGTATTGCCAGATGATCCAGCGGAGAATGCACTGACTGTGTTCAACCAGATTATGAAATTAAAGAAAAAAGAGGTAGATTTAAAACTGCACAGAATCTACCTCTCACAGTATCACAGGAAAAGACTAATACCCAGGGGGTTTAGGATCAATAACGTACCCACAATTGGCAGGTTAAACCTTTAGTTCTGCAAAAAATGGTGCGCGGTCCTCAATAAATGTTCCTTGGATCTGATACTGTTAGTGGTGGAGGAGATAAGGAGTCTGCTACAGAAAACAAGGGATGACATCATTACCACTGAAGAGGCTATGAGTCAGATTCTGTTACAGGATAAATCTGAGAACTGGACGGAGAAAATAGCATCAGCTACGCGAATACAACAACGTTCTTGTGGCCTTTAAAAACAAAAAAATGGGCTACGTTATGGATGACTAGGGAGAGGAAAGTCTACAGATGGACCCAGGGACCAGGAGAGAGAACCTACTACCCACCCAGGAGACAGCGGCGTATTAGAACATACGGCCTTCGCCAGTTAAACACAGTGAACACGAGCTCTGGGTCTGACGGTACTGTCAATCCACGACAGGAACAGGACATCAACAATGGCACACAGCCTTTTTTAGGGATCACTACCCACTCCAGGGGCGAAGACCGCATGTCCGAAGGGGCGGGGTTTGGAGGAAGACCACCATACCAGCGAAGGAGGAGGAGGATGTGACAGTGAACCTCAGCCAACACATCCTGAGTGACCAGGAGCGAAGGGTGCTAAGGAAGGGAATATCCTTTGTTCCCACAACAGCCACTAATGAATTCCCTACATACATTGACACTATGAGGTTCCAGAGGCAGTTGAAACTGGGTGACCTTTTCCAAGGAAAAACTCTTGAGGACAACAAAAATCTATTCAAAAAACCAAGCTCCTTTGACCCACCCATCACAAACCCTAGCATTAAAACCTACACTAGGATTATACAACAAAAACTTGATGATGGTTGTCAAATAAAATATAGAAACAATATGACCTTCTCCGACTGGGAAGCGGTACGTTCTTTAATGGCTGATAACTCCATCATCATACGCCCAGCCGATAAGGGGGGTGCCATAGTCTTACAAGACTATCATGACTACAAGACTGAGATTAAGAAACTGTCTGATACCGCCACCTATAGGGCATTGCCCTGTGACCCAACCATTACCTACAAAGCTCAAATCGACACCCTGATTGAACAGGGGGCACAGATGAATTGAATAGACTCCACTCTCCGTGACTGGATGATAACCGACTACCCGATAAGACCCATCCTGTACACGTTACCTAAAATCCACAAGCAACTGGACCACCCACCAGGGAGAACAATTGCTTCTGCCAGGGGATCATTATTACAGCACTTGGCAACCTACATTGATTCCATTTTACAGCCCATGGTGATCAACATGAGGTCATATCTGAGAGACTTGTCGGCACTAATCAAGGACTTAACTGCACTAACTGAAGTACAACCAGGAGATGTTTTGGCCAGCCTGGACGTAGCGAGCCTCTATTACCATCATTCCTCATGACCTGGGTATGAACATTAAAACTAGGTGTTTGGAGAAACATCCCTATGTAGGACCTCCGGTCGGATTCATTATTGAATTGTTATCTCTGTGTCTGAAACTGAACTACTTTAAATTCGAAAAGAGATTTTACCTCCAATTGATGGGAACGGCAATGGGCTCAAATATGGCCCCGGCTTTCGCCAATCTCTTTATGGAACACATGGAGGAGAATGTATTAAAAGTTTATGACCATGAACAGGTACTCTGTTACAAACGGTACATCGATGACATTATCGTGGTCTGGCGTGGATCGAATGAATCATTCAAGGAATGGGTGAATAACCTCAACTCAATGGGGGAACAGGTGAAACTGAAGGAAGTGTCAAGTTACATGGAAATAGACTTTCTAGATCTCAGAATCTACAAGGAAGCCACTGGCTTGGGGACTACCCTGTTCAAGAAAGAAACCGATCGCAACACGCTACTCCACGCATCCAGCTTCCATCCAAGATCACTAATAAGAGCGATACCCAAGGCACAACTACTGCGGGTAGTCCGGAATAACTCCTCAAGTACCAGAAGGGATATTCAACTGAACGAAATGGAAGAAAGATTTCGGAACAGAGGCTACAAGAACCGTCTAATTAACGAGGCCAGAATGGACATCACAGCTAATCATTCGGGCTCGAAAAGGATTCGAAAAGTAGAATGAACTTTATCACCACCTACTCACCTAACACAAGGACATTGGGCATGACTTTGAAAGAAAAATTGGACATTGTTGAATCCGATTCCACGCTACCATATCGAAGATAAGGCCCTCCAAGAATTGGCTATAAGAGAGGGAGAAACTTGAAAGACATCCTAATGAGGACAGATCCCATCAATAGTTACAGCCAAAGATCCTCTTCTACTAAAAAGGGATCATTCAAGTGCCCTAGTTGCGTTACATGCAACAGCAACTCAATGCTCCAATGCAGCCAATTCCGACACCCACACACAAATGAGATGTTTAAGATCAAACACTACCTTACCTGTACAACTAAGTACGTAGTGTACATGTTAAACTGCAATTGTGGCCTTTTCTACATAGGAAAGACCTCTGATGATATCAAAAAGAGGATGGCAAACCACAGGAGCGCCATACGCACGGCCATAGATAAGAAGAAGAGTGACCAACCCGTGGCTAGGCATTTTCTGGACATGGGCCACAATGTGGCCGATTTGAGGTTCAAGTTAATTGACCATGTCCCGCCATTAAATCATGGTGGTGATCGGGGTAAACTACTACTCCAGAAAGAGGCGGAATGGATATACAAATTGAACACTGTCCACCCACACGGTCTCAACATGGGCATCGACTGGTATTGTTTCCTGTGACACCTGGAGATACAGGTACACCCATTAGATACTGTTGACTCATCTGACTAGCCCTACTGCTTCAACTATGTGACTTAAAATATACATGTTTCTCTTGTACCCTGTGGCCACTTGCTGGACAGGACTGTGCCTTATTGGGGGCTATCTGATGTCTATGTCGGATAAAGGACCGCAGTCGCTGAGTATTGATTATGTAGTTGGCCAGCTTGGATTCCACTTGGTCCCCCCTGGGTACCCGATACATATATCTAATCATTTGTTTATGATTACATCTTTTATCCATCAATGTACTTATACTCCTGTAATGTTTGTATATCCTTCTGATATCCTTCTTATATATATATATATTCTGGCCGAATGTATTTAAAAGGTTGCATTGTATATCCTGTATTTACCAGAGTGGGATGGTACTAACTGTCTCAGAATGGATGTGTGCTGCTTTCCAAGATTTTATCTCATATATATAGGTACCATAGGTATAATTTTGTCTTTACCATGCATTTACATTATTGATATAGTTGTCACCGCTAATATGCCACTAACAGGTATGATTCAACAGGGGTTATATATGCTTTAGACACGGTCGATTTAGGGGTCAAGGCAGTTTTCTACTCTCCACTGTTACTCTTTCCCTCCCTTAGGACTGTTGTTAGCTCCATATGGTTTTAGTATGGCTTGTTCCACTACCCTTCTGCTTATAATAATCACTGAATAATTGACACGCATATACCGTTATGCTGTGGTATCTTAGATACCGTGATTTATATAGATATGTATTGAGTTTCATAGACTTCTAGGGCCCGTTTTTAGCCTTTGGTGGGTGGTACTATATCTACTAGGTACATAGGGGCCTGTCCCTGCTAACGTATCATAATCCATTGAGGAGTATGCTTAGGGGCGGAGTTATGATTCCGATACGCATGCGCAATCCTTAGTTGTCGGATCCGCCTGTTGCGCTTTGAGCGAGATTAGGCTGTGACGATCAGAAGGTTGTTTCATGTATTATCCAAGCTAGAAGGTGGGTTTACGTGTTATCCGTGCTATATGATGGGTATTCCTGTTATGATTTTTTACGCACATGATCTACAGGTTATCCCAGTATGTGAATTACTGCCTTAGCTACCGGGGAATCTTTAGCCCTCTATTTACTCGTCATGAGTATATACCGTTGTCACTTTACATCTGGTATGTGGGGATTCCACCGTAATTGATACAATACGATCTGACTACTGTATGACTTCTATATAACCGATATGTCTATCTGACTGTGTTTTTGCAGCTGTATATGACACTTACTAAGATGTCTTTGATATTCTATATATGTGATTGTTACTTTAACATCTATATGTTCTGATGTTGCTACCAATTGCAATAATGTAATTTTGCTTAAGATTTATACTGTGTACTTTATGCATTTTAATTAGTTGGTTAAACACTTTGGTGTTGTTTGTTTATGTTAGGGGTGTTGCCTAGGCAACAACTTTGGCGTTTTTTTCCACTGGGGGAGGGTCTTCTGTAACTGTATAAATGTTTGATTCACTGAATATACTTTGGTCTGATGAAGGGGTGTATTCCCCGAAACATCACTGAATAAATCCAGTATTGTCAAGACCAGCGAGTGCTGTTTTCCATGGATTGAACCCTACTCTAGCGCATTTGTATGGAACTGTTTGTGAGAGTGCACCTGCTACAATTTGCTCTCTCTCTCTATCTCACTCTCTCTCTCTCTCTCTCTCTATATATATATATATATATATATATATATATATATATATATATATATATATATATATATATATATATATATATATATATACAGAAGTCAGTGGTCATGAACAATCTTCTCTGTTGCAGAGAAAACCCAAGACTGCCCAGGCAGAGACAAATCCTTCCATTAAATTCGTCACCAGCTACACACCAGCCACTAAACTGGTTGCTGATGTCATTAGGTCTAACTGGCATTTGATCAACAAAGATCGGACACTCCCATTTGAAAACACTCCACCCCCCCAGAGTGGTTCACAAAAGCGGCTCCAGTTTAAAGACACTTCTCATGCAAACTGACCAATGGCACAGAAACAGAACCTGGCTGGCTCCAACCAAGACCGGCTGCTACAAGTGTGGCAGCTGTGTCACCTGTAATTCCCTAATCACTGGCCAAAAATGTCATCACCCGGGGTCCACAAAAACGTACACAATCAGGCATAGACTCACATGCACGTCCCAATATGTTGTGTATTTGTTGTCATGCCCATGTGGCCTCTACTATATCAGAAAGACCAGCACCACATTCAGGGAAAGACTGGCCAACCACAAAAGTGCCTTAAGAGCCGCATTCAAGGATGGTAAAGCGGATCAACCTGTGCCTAGGCATTTTCTGGAACATAAACATCCCATCGCCTCCCTCCGTGCCATGTTGATCGACACAGTGGTACCTCTGAAGAGAGGTGGTGATCGTAACCATGAACTATTAAAGTGTGAATCCAAATGGATTTATAGATTAAACACTCTAAGCCCACATGGACTTAATGCCCATTTGGATTTCTCTGTATTCTGTTTGCTGTTTTTATTGTCTTTGTTTTTGTTTCTATTTCCTTCTCTCTAGGGTATTAATTCTGCCTCTGGTGATGTCTCTTTATTCTTTGATTGTTAGCTCATGTCTTCCTCTTTGTTTACACTGCATTCATTGACTATGTGTGCCCTGCATCTTTGTATTTCTGTGCTTGCCTACCGTTCTGACTTTCCATCGAACACTATGGTGGTCCATGTTTGACTTCTTCTATCGTTGATGCATGTGTGAATCATTGGTATACCCTTGATGTAGGTGCACTTTACCACCTTCCTGGCCATCCCCTCTGTTCCCTTATCATCACTATTCTCCTGATTGTGCATGTAACGATGTGAATCTTGCCATATATGTAAATGTAACATTCTGTGGGTTTACAAATATTCTATTATATGCGCCAGCTGGGGCTTTCATATCTAAGTTTAGATTAGTTGCCTTCTGCTTTTGCATATGTTGCTGTCCTTTACAGATATGACATACATTTTTTTATACCTGACGTATATGTATATGTAATCTACTGTGGGGTTACACATATTTGAGTATATGTGCCAGTCGTGGCTGTCATATCTAGGATTAGAGTGTTTGCCCTCTGCTTTGGTATCTGATGCTGGCCTTAACAGACATGACATATATTTGTTGACACATGTTGTATATGTATTTGCTTATCGGGGCTTCCATATCTAAGTTCAGATTATTTGCCCTCTGCTTTGGAATTTGCTGGTGTTCACATTAGATATGACATACATATTTTTTGTGCACCGGATGGTTGCATTCTATTACTGATGAGTGTGCCCTTTGGACATACAGCAGTTACATGGTGTTGGTACTCCCTAGTTTGTGCATTTAGTAATGCTGCCTTTGTCTGAGCTATGTGCTTTGCAGAGCCCCCTTTGTGCTGATCTGTTGATCTTTTCTTGTATATACTCGCACTCAATATCCTTGGGTGTGTTTGTATATTCAGTTGATGACGGTGCTCCTATATTTTCATATGTCTGCACCTAAATCTCTGCAGTATCTGTTCTATGTATGCTGTTTGCGGCGTGGTCTGAGAATATGTTTCCTATGTATGTTTGGTTACCATAATGTCCGTCAGTGTATGCTGACATTGTGTCTGTTCACTACTTGCATCGGGTTGCTGTGTCTCGCTCCCCTGATAGACCGGGTGTTTGGTGTATTGCAATGGTCTACACGAACAGCTGTTTGGTTGTCATAACTACGGTAGGCGTTGGCTGAGCTCACCCTATAATATTCTAATTGCCTCTATGGCTCCCCCTATTTAAGGCGTAGCCTTGGATCTACCTTCACTCGTCTGTATGGATCTGTGATCGTTGCCACTCTGCAGTTTCAAGGTATTTACTTTTCCGGTTAGCACTTTTACTGATTTTGAATAACACCGCCCGGATTTGTGTCACTACGAAGTTTGCACCCACTTGATTTATCGCATATATTGCTACGTGTTACATGCTTGAGCCACACGCTTATTGGCTATGTGAATTTTGGCGTTTTTGTTTGCTGGTACCTCTGTTATTTCTATCCACGCATGCTATTTTATGCTTGTGTTGTCTGAGTATGTGGGACTTGGTCCTCACTTGTTCTACTTCTAGCGAAAGTACAGTACTGGCTACAATCACCCGCTATGACTCTATATATAACCCTGAAAATTTGAATGCCTGTAGTGATCTGCCATTATCTGTTTTACTTGCTGGGGTACATATATATCAGGCGTTCCACGCATCCGCTATTGTTGCCCTTTCTATATTTTGTTCCCATGTCCAGCTGGTTTATTTAGACAATTGTATATATTTCTTTTTTTCCCATTTCTAGCCTGGTTCCCATTACTCTTTAGTGTTTGCATTATTTAAATTCACCAATATGTATAGGTATATGGGTATTACTAAGTTTTTTTCTATTTGCTCTGTGATACATATAGATATATATTATTTGTGTGGTTTTTCATCACACTATTGTTGCTAGTCCTTGGCTATTTTTGTTATTTTTGTTATTTCTGTATAGAGCTTTCTTTTGTGTATTTCTGCCTTGTTGTCTCTTGGTTTGTTCTTTGGGTATCCTTTGTTGAAAGTTGGATGATTCCCCTTTTCAGACTGCATAGTCTGTTTTTATTTGTGTTGGTGATGGTGATATAGGTTGTTTGTGTCACTTTGTGTGTTGTTTTATTTGATTTATGTTCCAGTATTTGTCTCTATGTATGTCTTTCAGATTATACCTGTCCTGATGAAGGCCCAACTGAGGGCCGAAACGTCGACCATGTATTAATGATTTAAGAATAAAGAAAATATTCTTCTCTATACAAATCCTGAGAGTGCCCTTCTTCTACACCGATTTCTATATTTATTACCCATAAGGATTGCACCCAGGTCGTGGCTGTTCCACCTGGTTGGAGTGCTGGGCTACAGGCTATTTTACTTTTTATATATATATATATACAGAAGTCAGTGGTCATGAACAATCTTCTCTGTTGCAGAGAAAACCCAAGACTGCCCAGGCAGAGACAAATCCTTCCATTAAATTCGTCACCAGCTACACACCAGCCACTAAACTGGTTGCTGATGTCATTAGGTCTAACTGGCATTTGATCAACAAAGATCGGACACTCCCATTTGAAAACACTCCACCCCCCCAGAGTGGTTCACAAAAGCGGCTCCAGTTTAAAGACACTTCTCATGCAAACTGACCAATGGCACAGAAACAGAACCTGGCTGGCTCCAACCAAGACCGGCTGCTACAAGTGTGGCAGCTGTGTCACCTGTAATTCCCTAATCACTGGCCAAAAATGTCATCACCCGGGGTCCACAAAAACGTACACAATCAGGCATAGACTCACATGCACGTCCCAATATGTTGTGTATTTGTTGTCATGCCCATGTGGCCTCTACTATATCAGAAAGACCAGCACCACATTCAGGGAAAGACTGGCCAACCACAAAAGTGCCTTAAGAGCCGCATTCAAGGATGGTAAAGCGGATCAACCTGTGCCTAGGCATTTTCTGGAACATAAACATCCCATCGCCTCCCTCCGTGCCATGTTGATCGACACAGTGGTACCTCTGAAGAGAGGTGGTGATCGTAACCATGAACTATTAAAGTGTGAATCCAAATGGATTTATAGATTAAACACTCTAAGCCCACATGGACTTAATGCCCATTTGGATTTCTCTGTATTCTGTTTGCTGTTTTTATTGTCTTTGTTTTTGTTTCTATTTCCTTCTCTCTAGGGTATTAATTCTGCCTCTGGTGATGTCTCTTTATTCTTTGATTGTTAGCTCATGTCTTCCTCTTTGTTTACACTGCATTCATTGACTATGTGTGCCCTGCATCTTTGTATTTCTGTGCTTGCCTACCGTTCTGACTTTCCATCGAACACTATGGTGGTCCATGTTTGACTTCTTCTATCGTTGATGCATGTGTGAATCATTGGTATACCCTTGATGTAGGTGCACTTTACCACCTTCCTGGCCATCCCCTCTGTTCCCTTATCATCACTATTCTCCTGATTGTGCATGTAACGATGTGAATCTTGCCATATATGTAAATGTAACATTCTGTGGGTTTACAAATATTCTATTATATGCGCCAGCTGGGGCTTTCATATCTAAGTTTAGATTAGTTGCCTTCTGCTTTTGCATATGTTGCTGTCCTTTACAGATATGACATACATTTTTTTATACCTGACGTATATGTATATGTAATCTACTGTGGGGTTACACATATTTGAGTATATGTGCCAGTCGTGGCTGTCATATCTAGGATTAGAGTGTTTGCCCTCTGCTTTGGTATCTGATGCTGGCCTTAACAGACATGACATATATTTGTTGACACATGTTGTATATGTATTTGCTTATCGGGGCTTCCATATCTAAGTTCAGATTATTTGCCCTCTGCTTTGGAATTTGCTGGTGTTCACATTAGATATGACATACATATTTTTTGTGCACCGGATGGTTGCATTCTATTACTGATGAGTGTGCCCTTTGGACATACAGCAGTTACATGGTGTTGGTACTCCCTAGTTTGTGCATTTAGTAATGCTGCCTTTGTCTGAGCTATGTGCTTTGCAGAGCCCCCTTTGTGCTGATCTGTTGATCTTTTCTTGTATATACTCGCACTCAATATCCTTGGGTGTGTTTGTATATTCAGTTGATGACGGTGCTCCTATATTTTCATATGTCTGCACCTAAATCTCTGCAGTATCTGTTCTATGTATGCTGTTTGCGGCGTGGTCTGAGAATATGTTTCCTATGTATGTTTGGTTACCATAATGTCCGTCAGTGTATGCTGACATTGTGTCTGTTCACTACTTGCATCGGGTTGCTGTGTCTCGCTCCCCTGATAGACCGGGTGTTTGGTGTATTGCAATGGTCTACACG
>NW_026511924.1:127500-207500 GCF_027579735.1 Bombina bombina | reverse complement strand
AATACGAATTTATTTATTTGTAATAGTATTTCTGATTGCTCTCTTTAAATGTAATATTTAAATTATGTAATTTTTAAAATAGAAACATTCAAATTGATATATTTGCATCTATTATTAGTATCAATTTACTAAATTCCCTACATGAACTATTGAACTTCTGAATAGTATTTGTTAAATAGAATTTTACATTCAAAATTTTGAATGTGGACATTTGATCTAATTATGAACATTTGAAATCGAAAGTGACATTCGAAAACTGTAAATCACATGCGATTATAGAATTTTTAAGAATATTCATTCTTATCAACATTTGATTATGTAAATCAAATTTCTACAATGACATTCGTTCTAACATTCAAATTTCAATATAAACACATTCGCCCATGCCTTGACAGCCTCCTCATATCTGAATCCATTTTGACAGTTTTTCACAACTAGATGGCGTTAGTTCATGTGTGCCATATCGATAACCTTTGCGCTCATGCACATGGAGTTACCCAGGAGTCAGCATTGATTGACTAAAATGCAAGTCTGTCAAAAGAACTAAAATAAGGGGGCAGTCTGCAGAGGCTTAGATACAAGGTAATCACAGAGGTAAAAAGTGTATTAATATAACAGTGTTGGTTATGGTAAACTGGGGAATGGGTAATAAAGGGATTATCTATCTTTTAAACAATAAAAAATCTGGTGTAGACTGTCCATGTAAAATATTCTTCTAGATGGCAGAACAGACAAGGGAGTACCCTGCCACCTTAGCTAAATCTGGCCAAGGAGCAGGGTATCTGACTCAGTATTTTGCCTTTCTTTTGGTTGTAGGATGAAAATGTCTGTTGAATGTTTGTCCCATGTGCTAATTGTTGTGGTTTTTGTTTGTTTGTTTGTTTGTTTGTTTGTTTCATTGCAGGTTTTGTCACTGCTGGCTGCTGGCGTATTCTACATTGTGAATGACACAGTACCAAGGAAATGGATTTTGGGAAGGTGATTATGGGAGAACTTGCATTATTATCCTTCATCTACCTTGAAGATAAACATGGATGTAATTTGGATTTATGACCACTAGTTGCTATTAAAATGTTATTTTATGTGTCCTGTTAATAAAGTTTTACTCTTTACTATATAAAGTGATGTGTGTTGGCTCTTCAGTTAGAAACTGTAATGCTCGTGGCATATTTCTCTATCAGACCAAACTTGGCCAGTAGTCTTCTTATCGCGGCGTTAAGTGGAAGGATAGGAAATATCCCAGAACAGAGTGAGTTTATGAAATGAGGTAAGCAGTACTCACGGTAGACAGGGTAGTTCTTCACAGCAATAAGATGAAGGCAGAGAATGGTCAAGACAGGCAGAGTCCGGCAACAGGAAGGCAATCCAGTAGTATAACAGTTCAGGGGTAAACCAATAGAATGGTCAGGAACAGGCAGGTGTCAGCAACAAAAGAAAATCCATCAGTATAGCAATTCAGGGGTAAACCAATAGAATGGTCAGACAGGCAAAGTTCAGTAATGATATAGCAATACAGCAGTACAAGGGTTAAGCAAGCAGAGTGGTCAGACAGACAGAGTTCAGTAACGACATGGCAATCCAGCAGTACAAGGGTTAAACAAGCAGAGTGGTCAGACAGGCAGAGTTCAGTAAGGATATGGCAATCCAGCAGTACAAGGGTTAAGCAAGCAGAGTGGTCAGACAGACAGAGTTCAGTAACGACATGGCAATCCAGCAGTACAAGGGTTAAGCAAGCAGAGTGGTCAGACAGGCAGAGTTCAGTAAAGATATGGCAAGGGTTAAGCAAGCAGAGTGGTCAGACAGGCAAAGTTCAGTAACGATATGGCAATCCAGCAATATAAGTAATACAGCACCCAGGAGCACACACGGTAACACCTATACTTGGGCAGTGTAGTAAGGGAAATAGAGTACTTACATAGGTGCAGATTGACGCCAAGGAGGACACACAGGTGCAATCAAGCATCCAGGAGAGAGAGACAGCGTGTGACGTCATCGCCGCACACTCTAAACCACCGCTGCGTCTATGGCAACGGCCATAGCAAGGAGTCACCACTGCCGCATCTATGGCAACAGCCATGTTGAGCAGAGGCGCGGCGGCGGCGTGACAGAAACATCTTGTTCTTTAGGGAGAACCGTTATAGTATTTGCATTTCTAATACCTGATAATAGATGTTGACATCACTTTCAGTGGGGATGTGGCAGTAGACAAAGGCTCTTGCTTGGAAGACCCCCTCATTTGAGAGAGGGTAATATTACTGATCCCCAGTTGTGCATAACCAGCACAGTTATATATTTATATATTATATATATTCACTTTTTTACCTCTGTGATTACTTTGTATCTAAGACTCTACCGCCTGCCCCCTTATCTCAGTTCGTTTTACAGACAGACAGCTTTTGTTTTCTTTTTTTTCCTCAAACAATGCTGCATATTGTCTTAACAAGTGATTTGATTTACAGCATTTTAGGTTAAGGTTACAGAATTTGTTTTCTGGCCTCTCTTGTGAAACCAATAAAGTTTTTCTTCAAAAGCAAGAGTATTACAGCAGCATCCTAACTACCTGGCAGCAGAAGTGGCATTCTGATGTAAACTGAATCTTTGTATAAGACACGCAGGTTTTTTTGAGTATATATTGCAAGGAATTATAAATTTACCATCACTTTAATCACCCGCCCTTTCTGTAAAGAAGTTCTTTCACAAATTACTCCTGAACCTAGCCTTGAGTTTGTGAAATCTTGTTCTGGTGCTGTAAAAACACTTTCAGCTTCATTTTTTTAATATACTTATAATTTTTTTTAATATACTATAGTTTCCTATATCTCTCTTCTCTACATATGCAGGTAATCAAGATTAGACGATTTTTTAGTAGCCTTCCTTTAAACCGATGCCAATTTATTTCTATCCTTTTGCTGGAGATAGGCCTCATCTTGAGTATTGTGTACAGTTCTGGAGGCCAAAATTAATGATCTTTTAAGAGACATAAGAACCTTACTATTCCTGATGCAAATACATCTACCTAGTCAAACAAGCATTCGGCTAGCCTTACGTGCTTCTACGTTACTAAATTTCAATTCATCCAAAATAATTCAGTCCTGTTCCTCTTTTGTAACATGTATTTGTTTTTTATCTGGTTTTAAATGCATGAATTTGCTCTTTCAGATGTTGAACTAGTTCTTGGACTGAATGCCAAAGCACATTTGTCCGTCAGACATATGTAAGAGACAGAGAGACTATATTCCGAGTTTGGTTGAGGGCAGATACGCTCCACAGTGCTCTGTCCTAATCAGAGCCTTGGGCGTCGCAACTGCCTCTGGGAACCTAACCATGGGTCCCACCCCGCACGTCTTATGGTTCTCTGTCTGTGTAAAACCCTGTTTCTATCCTTATGTATCTATCTAATCTATCTATCTAATCTATCTATCTCATGGACGGACTGTTATCTAATGGCCATTTGTCTTTCAGAATATTATCCGCTACACAAATGTCCGTTGGATAAAAGTCCATCCACGGTTGAACTTTAACTCTCAATCATTTTTCCAATCTTACTGGGTTTATTTAAGTCACTTCTCATTTGAGACCTCAACTGTATTTTTTTTTTTGTTTCTTTTTTAATGGTCTACAAACAGACACACCTTCTCCTGGATCCCTCTGTAGATATCACTGATACATATTAAACAAAACAGGCACCAGGACTAACAACTGAGGAACATTGCTAGTAACTGCCCCCTTAAAGGGACACTAAACCCAATTTTTTTCTTTCATGATTCAGATAGAGCATGACATTAAAGCAACTTTCTAATTTACTCCTATTATCAAATTGTCTTCATTATCTTGGTATCTTTTATTTTTCAAAGTAACAGAGGAACAAGAATAGATCGCACAATCTGACTGCATTCATATTAATACAAAAATAAAACATCACAAAATTCTTGTTGTACATGCGAAGAAGAAAATAACTATATAGTAGACATATAAATCAGCAGGTACATTAAATAAATTGAGATATGAACAGGTATATAACCGTACATTGTTCAAACCATAACATTTTGAACTTCCTCTGATACCTCTATCAACCTATAAATAAAAAAAAGAAAGATAAAGGAGAAAGATTAAAAAAAAAAAAAAGGGGGGAGAAAATATTCCGAAGCCTCTCCTCCTCGCTATCTCCAGCTATCATCTTACACTAAATATACTAGATTCTCAATACCATTCGATTGGAAAAATATTTTGAAGAATGAATTGTTCAAAAATTTCAGTCTTGTGGTATTGGGAGGTTAGCAGAAATTGTATCGATATTGGAAAGGACAAGATAATACTTAACCACTTTACGAAGAAATCTTTGACCTTTTTATTTTGTGAGGGTATAATATTAAATTGCTCGAAAATTATTTGATGGTGCAGAGAGTGTGAAAAACTCGCTATTGAAGGTGCGGCCTGATTTTTCCAGTGCTTTAATATCAAGCTACGACATACTAGGATTTACTATATTGTTCTTTCCTGCAGTAGCATTTGTTGTTAGGAGAAAGAAAATATCTCTAGCTTTGAGATTTAAACTCATCTCTAATTTACTATTCAACCAATATTCTACTTTTTCCAGAACTGCCGAAATTTTGTGCAGGACCAAAAACAATGTGTTAGATCAGCAGTCAAACTATTACATTTAGTACATTTACTTAATATGTTTAACTTCACCATTTTCATAGGTGTAATATAAACTTTATTGAGTAACTTTAAGTGACTCTCTCTCCAGGCTGTCGAGATAGGGGCCCCATGAATCCATTTAATGCTTCTTTTAATTATATCTGTGGAAATATCATTATAGCACATTCTCCACATTTCAACCAATCTATCTAGGGCTAATTGGCCCTGTTTGGCCAGCATGATTTTGTATAGTAGAGCTATATTGTGATTTCCTGCCCTATATGTGGACATATACATCCTGATTTTTTTCCCAGGCCATTGGCTCTACCCTAGGAACATTAAACCCTTGTAAATAATGTCTGATCTGTAAATAAGCATAAAAATCTTTATTTGATAGGTTAAATTCTCGTGAAATACTTTCGAAGGAACGCAAGTAATTTGCCAAATCGTATAACTGAAATATCTTTGATAGACCTTTCTGGTCCCAAGATTTAAAAACTTCTGTCGAATAGCCAGGAACAAATTTAGGGTTACCTCTGATAGGAAGAAATGGAGATAATTCAAAATACATGTTTAATGATAGATTAAGCTTTTGCCAGGCCTCCACAACATAGCGTATTGTATTAATATTTTACACCCTCCTCTAATGCTAAAGATGTAAGATAATTAGATTTGGTTATCCAATCAACCGCAAAGCGGGCCAGAATAACTAAATTATATTTTTTAATGTCCGAGAAGGCCAAACCCCCATCTTCCAAATTAAGTGATAGCTTTGCTAATGATAACATATGTCTAAATTTGCCCCATAAGAATGCAGCACAGCTTTTATTAAATTGTATAATATCTTTATTATATATTATACTAGGAATGTTTTGCATTATGTAAATTAGTTGGGGAAGTAAAATGGTTTTAATAATCATAATCTTGGCAGACAGAGAAATAAGGAAGACTTTCCATCGATCTAATTTCAAATATGCTTTTCTAAAAAAGGTGTATAGTTCAGCCTATACCATTGTTTCGGATCTGCGAACAGATATATTCCCAAATACCTAAAACTTAATTTCTCTTTAAATATATGTTTTCTGCTAGTACTCAAATTTTTAAGAATCCATAATATTTCCGATTTACTAGTATCAATTTTGTAGCCTGAAAAGGAGCTAAATCTATTTATGATATCCACAGTCTTAGGTATATTTTTTTTAGTATTTTTAATAAACAATAAAAGGTCATCCGTATATAGTGATAGAACAATTTTTTGCTGACCTATATGGATACCTTGCAATTCTTCTCGCAACAAGATAGCTAAGGGTTCTATCGCTATATTAAATAGTAGAGGGGAAAGAGGACAGCCTTGTCTAGTTCCTCTATTAAGCACAAAACTTGATATCTGGCTACCATTTATCAGTATAGAGGACCATGGGTGATCATACAAGGTCCTAATAAATTGTAAAAAATTACCAGAAAATCCAAACTTTTCCAGTGATGTATGCAGATGATCCCATATTATCGAATCAAATGCTTTTTCAGCATCGACCTTGACTAGGGCCGCATCATGTTGAGTTTGAGAATTGTTATATAGTTTATTCCAGTAGTAGTCAAGCACTAGCGTAACTTTTCGCATATTTTTAATGGAGGTTCTTCCTGTCATAAAACTGGCTTGATCTGCATGAATAATCTGCTCAAGGCAAGGTTTCAATCTATTAGCAATAATATGAGTTAATATCTTATAATCTGAATTAAGCGGGGAAATGGGTCTGTAGGACCCAGGATCTAGACAGTCTTTATCCTTTTTCAATATCAGTGCTATGATAGATGCCGAAAATTACTTAGACATTTTCTGTGCCTTTATATAATATTCATTAAATAAATTAACTAGAGTGTCTGCTATTTCAATTTTTTATATTTTGTATATTTCATTGGGTAACTGGTCCGGACCCGGAGCCTTATTACATTTAGCCTCTTCAATAGCTTCTAAGACTTCCTCTCTGGTAATGGGGTTATTTAACAAGTTTAACTGCTCCTGTGAGACTTTTAATGGTGTAACTTTATGCCAAAAATCATTTTTATTCTTGACATCAATTTCTATAGCTGTATATATTTCCTCAGGGGCATATTAAGGCATAGGCCAACGAGGCCGGTGCCTAGGGAGGCAGATTTTTAAGGGGCAGCAGAATTTTGAGTCCCTAGGGCCACACTACTGAACTCAGGGCCGGGTGGCTAAATCATCCAATTACAAATGACTTAAATGGCTGGCCCGGCTATTGTTATCCTTTGGGATTGTATGTGGATGCGCATGTTGGGTTGACAGTGGAGGTGGAGTCTGGCCTGGACTGAGAGGGAATGCGGTATTCTTCATGGCTCCACCGCGTGATTGAGACTCACACAGACTACACAGTGCAGTGTGCACTACACCGTGACCACTGTGAAACAGCATATGCCTTTCTCCCTTCAATACATCTTCATTAGGCATTAAAATACTTAAACAGATTAGTCACTAAATACTTGTATATTTATTGTTTGTCTATCTGTCATACATGCAAAGAATAAGTATTTATTGCTGAATCTATACAACTATGTGACTTAAAACAGAACTGAAAATATGTTGTATGCATTTAATACATTCAGAAACAATACAAGTATATACTTTATTATGATTGTATCATGTGACTTTATCCCCTAGGATAAAATTCCTAAACCTATCATAACTACTGTTGTATTTTTTAAGTACTTTTAAAGGCCAGTTTGTATATTCATTACATATTTATCCAAGCAGATATTTTGCTTAAATAACTGTCAATCACCAAAGAAGATGTTTAAGGTTAAACAACTACCTACTGACAAACTATCATACAGTGAAGGATATTGTTTTCTGATATAAACACTTTAATCATCTGACTTGCAAAATAATGTCTTTTTATATATATATATATATATATATATATATATATATATATATATATATATATATATATATATATATATATGTGTGTGTGTGTGTGTGTGTGTGTGTGTGTGACCAGAGTGAATGCAAACCCTGATGAACATCTACTTAAAAAGACATTTAAAAAAATAAATAAATTACACCCTGCCCCAAAAATATTATGTCTAAAAAAAGGCCTTAAACCTGGGGTGGGGTGGGGGGGCAGCAGAATTTTGAGTGCCTAGGGCAGCACAAAACCTAAATACGCCCCTGTATTTCCTGATAGTATTCTAGAAAGATATCTTTAATTTTAGACAGCTCTGTATATCTCACTTCTTTACTTACAATAGCTTCTATTGTATTGTTTTTTTCCCTGGCTTTATCCAACCTAGCTAAAAATTTGGCTTATTTTCCTAAATGACCTTTATAGATCGCATTTAGTTTTAGTTCTTCCCATGATGCTTTTTGTTTTATAAATAGATCTCTCTCTGCCTTTGCTAGTTTATATTTATCCCAGAACGATTTGCTAGGCTCATTCACATACTTGCGGAATGCATTCCGTACTTGATTGGATAGCTGCATCTCTCTTGCCTTTATTTTTCTCTTTTTTATTATCATATATGCCTTAGTCTCCCCCCTAAACCACGCCTTAGCCGTTTCCCAGAAGATCTCAGTTTTTTCTTTATAAGATCTATTAAATGAGTCAAATTCTCTCCATTTTTGTGTCAGCCAATTGCAGAACTCCTCATTGCTTGCTAAGTATTTAGGGGGAAAAAATTAACCCTCCCATCTCCTGAGTTTGATCTTAGCCATATATCTATAGCAATAATTGTGTGGTCAGAAATACTTATGTCATGTATTATAGATTTGATTTCTAAATTAATAAGTGTATTAGATAATAGAAAAAAATCTATCCTGGAAAGGGACCCATAAGATTTAGAATCACAAGTAAACATTTTGGTGTCTGAGTGTTGTAAACGCCATATATCATGTAGTTTGAGACTGCTGCACATTTGTGTAAATATCTTAGCCTTTTGGTTTGAAAAAAAAGCATTATTAGGGCTAAATTTATCTAAGGACGTGGGTATTAAATTCAGATCACCGGCTAGGATGACATTTTGGCCAATATATTCAGACAAACGATAAACAAGGTTATTCCAGAAGCTCACCTCTATTTTATTGGGGCCATATACATTGCAAATAATTAATTTCACTCCCTTCACCTGAAGTTCCACTACTAGCCATCTCTCATCTGGGTCAAGATCTATTTTAATAATATTATATGTCATGTTTTTATTGATTAAAATTGCAACCCCCTTCTTTCTACGTGAACACAGAGTAGCCAGCACCTCCCCGATCCATTTACTTTTAAGTTTAACAACTTCTTCCAATTTTAAGTGTGTCTCTTGGATAAGAGCTATATCCGGTTTCAATTTACCTAATTGTCTTACTATTAGTTTCCTTTTACTCGGGGAAGTAATACCGCCCACGTTCCATGAAAGACATCTTATCTGTTCCTTCATCATTGTTTAATCATTAAAAAATAAGGAAAACCATAAGCAATGAACAGAGAGGAGACAAGTAAATCGAAGCGAGAGGAGGAGAAAAATAAAAAACAAACAAAAAAAAAACATAATAAAAACCACAACAGCAGATATTTGAAAGCCACTATCATCTATGCTTCCAAACTTATATATCACTTTACAGCAGTACAGCTTAGAACGCTCAGCAGCCTACTGGATTCCTTCTTTTTTTTTTAAATCCTTAGCCTCCTCAGTGTTACTTAAACTGATTGTACCATCTTTTCCTTCGATCAGGATCTTTGCCGGGTATAATAATTTTGCTTTATATCCTGTATGGATTAATTTAGTGCAAAATGGAGCCATTTCTTTTCTCCTGGCTGCAGTGTCACTTGAATAATCTTGAAAGAGCAGGATTCAATTTTGCCCGATCAACAGTTCATCCTTTTTTCTATAAAGACGAAGAATGTTAATTTTATCTTGGAAATTTAGAAATCTGACCATAATAGGTCTGTTAGTATTTTTCCCAGTGACACTGCTCCTAGGAGGACCCATCCTATGCGCTCTCTCAATATTTATAGGGAGATTCTGTTGTTCCATACCTAATAATTGAGGGAGTGTAACTGCCGTGAAATGCAGTAAGTCGCTAAATTCCTCTGTTTCAGGGAGGCCTATAATTTTTAAATTATTTCGCCTAGAGCAATCCTCCAAGTCCTCTATTCTTGCATTTAAGAGTATAATTTTTTTTATCTTGCGCTAGTACCATTTGAGATTGAGTATTAAGTGTGTCTTCTGCTACAGAAATCATATCCTCAGCCTCTGTTAATCTATTGGCGAATTGCCTAACTTCCAAAGACAGGGAAGACATTTGGGATTTCAAAGATTCAAACTGAGATAAAAAAATATTGGATATTTGGTTCACCATTAATTGCATATCTGTTTTCGTGATTGGCCCTTCATTAGAAGTCTCACTAACAGCATCAGACAATCTGTGCTTCTTGTCTTTTAACTTAGCAGGCATGGTCTGTGGAAAAGTGCTGCTACTGGAAAGAAACCTTTCCATGTGTTCAAAAAAACTCTGTGTAGTCAAAGTGATACAAAAAAAAAAAGAGAGAAATAAACTGTTACGATATGTTGCTGTTTCTGGCCTGCTAAGTAGAGAGACTGCAAGATTTTTATTCTAGTTGCTTTTTCTGGCCTCCTAAATAGAGACACTACAAGATTTTGACTTTCTTATAAACAGCAAGCCTCAGAATGGTCAGCAGGAGTGGGGCATAGGCTGTTTACTTCTCTTTGATTACTGGATCATACTGGGTTAACTGTATTTCATTCAGGGTACACCCTGGAGAATGGCTTAAAGGGACACTCAATCAAAATTAACCTTTCATTATTGAGATAGAGCATGCAATTTTAAACAACTTTCCAATTTACTTCCATTAACAAAATGTGCACAGTCTTTTTATATTTAAACTTTTTGAGTTACCAGCTCCTACTGAGCATGTGCAAGAATAAGCGTGTATGCATTTGTGAATGGCTGATTGCTGTCACATGGTACGTGTATGCATTTGTGATTGGCTGATGCTGTCACATGGTACAGGGGGAGTGGAAAAAGACATAACTTTTAAAATTGTCAGAAAAAAAATCTATTACTCATTTGAAGTTCAGACTAAGTGCTATTGCATAGTCTTGTTATCTTGCATGTGTTGATTATGCAAATCTACTGTGTTGACTGGTCCTTTAAGAGAACAGGTCAAAAAGAAGGGAAAAGAAAAGAAAAAAAATGTTTACAATCATTTTCTTCATTGTTCTGAATATTTATACCCTGCAAATTTTGTATTGGGGCTATAGTATGGCTACCGGTTTTTCCTTTCTTGCTTATGTCTACGATTATGCTTATATGTGACGTCCTATACTGTTTTCTCTAGACAGGTGTTGGATAAATCCTTTAAAGTTTAAACATACTTATTGAAGCGTATTACTATTATATAAGGTCAGCTTTGATCCCTACTTTGATGTCAGTTTCAGTTGATATTATCTGTAAGTGCATTTGTACTGATTGTAAATAACATTTTAAGCGCAGGCTTTCGCCCTGCAGGCAGAGTACAAACTTAATAATCTAATAGAGCTCAATTTGTTGTTGGGGGTAGAATGCAAGTACCATTTAAAGGGACAGTCTACACCTTGGTCATTTTAAATTCTTACCTTAGATTAAGCTGCAAATAGCCTCCTGCACCTTTTCTTTATCATGCAGCAGGAACAGTAAAAAAGTTATTTTAAAATAAATATTGTTTATGGCCACCTTGAAATGGCTGCCAAGCACAGCCCACTGATGACATCACGATATGGGCTGCATATGGCTTCCAATCACAAAAGGCTCACTAGTTGAATTTAACAGACTGTCAATGCTATTCAGCAGAGTGCATAGATGTAGCCCAGATAGTGATGTCATCAGTGGGCGGGGCTTGGCAGCCATTTCAAAGTGGCCAGAAACAATATTCATTTTAAAATAACTTTTTTACCATTCCTGCTGCATGATATAGAAAGGGTGCAGGAGACTATTTACAGCTTAATCTAAGGTAAGACTTTAAGATGACTAAGGTATAGACTGTCCCTTTAATCCAGAAATACTAGATTATTTAGGGGATTTGATGTAATACTAGGGTTTATGCGAGTACACCCAAGGAAGTTGATATTATCTTCTGTTTCACATTTGTGATCATTGACAAATATTTCTTTTTTTTCCTTCGAAAGTGTTTATGTACACAATTTACTGAAGATATTAGCTAAAGGTTCGGATATTACCTAGAAGTGAAATTTTGCTAAGGTTCTGACCTTTCTAGAATATTACCTAGAAGTTTGGTTAGGGAATAGAAGGAAGGCTAGGCATTATTGACTGAGACTTTAAACTCACTGATAAATTTATAGCTTGCTTTATTATAACCACTTCTGTCCCTTTGTTAAATTGGTGCTGAAAGATAATGCTAGGGATTTTCTCTCTATTTTCTTGGGGTTTTTTTGTGGTTTTTTTCAACACTAATTCTCAAGGTCACCAAAATAATATATAGAACACAAGGGAAAGAAGGTAGGAAGGGGAAAAAAATAAAGTAAAAACACTACTCTCACGTTTTAGAGACACATCTTGGTATCTTAATTTGAAATGCAAGTATGTAAGTTTAGATGCCGCCCCATTTTTGGTGAACAACCTGGGTTGTTCTTGCAGATTGGTGGATAAATTCATCCACTAATAAAAAAAGTGATGTCCAGAGCTGAACCAAAAAAAAAAAAGCTTGCATGCCTTCTTTTTCAAATAAAGATAGCCAGAGAACGAAGAAAATTTGATAATGGGAGTAAATTAGAAAGTTGCTTAAAATTGCATGCTCTATCTGAATCACACAAAAAAAATGGGTTCAGTGTCTCTTTAACTGAATGCACTCCATTTACACTCTGTGTTCCTAACGCTGTGGAGAGGGCTGTTCTCTGTCGCCACAATGAAAGTACCAAGTCACTCGCCTGAAATATTGTTACTCTGTAATTTAACATGTAATCAAATCTGTTCTAGTGACCGAAACGTGACCCCGTCCCCTGCTTTTTGATTTATGTAGGGACTAGACTTGTGCAGCTCCAAAAAATTTGGTCCGTCTAAATCTTTCGAAATTAATATTGGGGAAAATTGTCTGCTTCACTATTTGGTATATATTTAATTTTAAACAAAACAAATACTAAATATTTGTGGATCATTTACATTAGTTTTCATTAATCAAATATAAATATTCCTTTGCTACAGGAGAAAATGTTCACCTATAGCATTATTCTTGCCTCAATCGCGCTGGAGATCCGTGTTAATCTTGATCTTCCTCAGAGCCCCAGTTCCCTCTAATAGGAGGTGCCAAACAAGTGACTTGTGCAGGGTTTAACCATGGTCATTTCACATACAAACATTGCAGCCCATGAGATGACATGGTCAGTGACTGGTGGTTACATAAGAGCTATAGAAATATGTAAGGGTTTTAGAAGGATCAGTTCCATCTTTTGTGTCTAATAAACAAACACCAAATAAACTCTCAAAAATTGTAATTGAGGGATCTTACTTGAAACAAACAAGACCCAAAAGCTGGCACACCTGGTTGCAGCCTTGGCACATCACATTCAGGCTTATATGAGTATGGGGCTTATAGAGGGGTATCAGGATCATTGTGGTCTGGTCTAATGTAGCTAGGATGCTGTAGAGATAGTCTGATATGGGTATGGATTTATAGAGGGGCTTCAAAGTCGTTTGGTTCTGGTGTGGGTATAGAGCTTATAAAGGGGCTGCAGGGTGATTTGTATTTGGTCTGGTTATGCCCATGTCTGGTTATGGGGCTTATAAAAAGGCTGTGGGTCATTTAGGTCTGATGGTGTATAGGTAAAAATAAGCTGAAAGGGGCATTTGGGTCTTATCTGACATTATAAAAGGGTTGCAGGGTCACTTGGGTTTGGTGTGGGTATGGGGGTATAGAAAGGCTGAAGGGTAATTTATATCTTAAGGTGTACAGGGTTTTAAAGAGAGGCTTCAGGGACATTTGGGTCTGATTTGAAGTGTGGTATGGGTTTTTAGAGGGGCGGCAAGGCCATTTCGTTCTGGTATGGATATAGAGCTTATAAAGAGGCTGCAACGTGATTTGGATTTGGTGTGGTTATGGGGCTTATAAAAAGGCTGCGGGTCATTAAGGTCTGATGGTGTATAGGTTTTAAAGAGAAGCTGCAGGGACATTTGGGTCTGATCTAAGGTTTGAAATGTGCTTGCAGAGGGGCAGCAGAGACATTTGGGTTTGTAAGGGCAAGTAGTTTGCAGAGGGGCAGCAGAGACATTTGGGTTTGTAAGGGCAAGTAGCTTGCAGAGGGGCAGCAGAGACAGTTGGGTTTGTAAGGGCAAGTAGTTTGCAGAGGGGCAGCACAGACATTTGGGTGTGACAGTGGTAAGTTGCTCTGAGAGGGGCAGCAGAGACATTTGTGTGTGATGTGGGCAAGTTGCTCTGAGAGGGGCAGCAGAGACATTTGGGTGTGACAGTGGTAAGTTGCTCTGAGAGGGGCAGCAGAGACATTTGGGTGTGATGTGGGCAAGTTGCTCTGAGAGGGGCAGCAGGCATATTTGGGTTTAATCTGAAATCGATGAGGGCAAACAAGTGAGATGAACTGCTAGGCCAGGGATCTTACCTAACCATTCTCCCACCTACCTCTATCCATCATCACCCTCTAACCCTCCAGTATTTCTGGGAAGACAGTTGACAACAGTAAGACAGGATAAATCAAGTGTTGGGGCCAAATGATACCCCAGGCAGTTTGTCACAGAGACATTTGGGTGTGACATGGGCAAGTACCTCTGAGAGAAGCAGCACAGACATTTGGGTGTGACATGGGCAAGTACCTCTGAGAGAAGCAGAACAGACATTTAGGTGTGACATGGGCAAGTACCTCTGAGAGAAGCAGCACAGACATTTAGGTGTGACGCAGAGACATTTGGGTCTGATCTGAAATCTAATGAGGGCAAACAAGTGAGATGGACTGCTGGGCCAAGGTTCTTACCTAATCATACTCCCACCTTTTTTTTTATCCACAATCACCCTCTATGCCTATGCTTAACATAATTTTTAGAGGTGAAACTGGGACCATCTGGCGCGGTGCCAATGGGGGTGTGACCAGCGGCATGGCCAAGGGGGCATGGTAATTGTCGCCCGGAACTAATTTTCCAGAGAGGGTTGTTATACAGAGACAGATATGGTAAATAGCCCTATAATTAGTAATAAATCTCTTTGATCACTGCCTATAACAAAGGGCAGCTTTTGCTAAGCCTTTTCCCAGAATGCGTTCTATCTGCAGAAGCTCATTATTACACAGCATTGTACCATATAAAATGACAGACGGAAAATGTCCCCATTACAGAGCAGCACCTGATGCACATATTACCGAGGTAATGCATAACTTACAACAGACACTTACCTAGTACACAGACTCCGCACACGTGTGAACACTTAACCCGGAAGTGATCTGCTAAGGCAAAGGTCATCTAACAAGATGGCGGCGCTCTGTCACTGTTGCTATGGAAACAACTAAGCATACAGTGAAAATGTTTGCTAAAGTTCACATAGCTTTATTGTAAACATAACACACCCGTGCACTGTACACACAGGATAAATAACATTACATATATAGCTATTTACACAGTGTCTGCTACTGAGCGAATGTAGCTGCTGCTATAGCAATGCCTGCTCAGTGACCAGCAGTAGCCCTTGGCTTGCAGCCTGATGCTCATTATGTGACCGCAAAGTCATGTGTGCCAGAAAAATACCATGCTCTAGTCACTGGGACTGCTGGGGTTAATGTGCCACCCGGGGCGGACAGTTAGTGTCTTGCTACCATGGCAACTGCATGTCCCATAGTGCTGTGTACCTCACATGCTGCATACCCTCACGCTTGCCGCACATTATCTGAGTGACGTCACTAACTTCTGTGCTATTCAGCTTCACAGTGCCACTGACTATAAACAAAGTTTGTCAGGCAGTCAGTAAAGCACATGGACAGAATGGACCGAAACCGAAAACAAGGACATACATAGATAACAGCATATACTTTCATGGCAACATACCTGTATACATACATTAATTCTTGCACAATTAATACATAGGTATGTCTTATAACAGGAAACAGCATAGATTCCCAAGCAGTGGGAAATACATTAGGCCATGAGTAGTACCTCATTTTACATATAAATATATTAGCATGGACACAACAAAACAAAACAAATGTTAGTCATATGACCTGGCTTTCGTATTACATCTCTAAGGAAAAAGGCATAGGTCATCGTGTGTCCATAACGTAAATAATAACCAATAAATATGATAATCTAAATTAGAATCTGAAGTATATAAATATGCTATGTCTAGGGCGCCTGCCTAAGTTAAACTACAAGAAGTAATTTCAGTGAGCTTAAAGGGCCACTGTAAGTAAATATTTTCTATGCCTGTTACTAACTAACTACCCCAAATACGCTTTTTATCAATAGCATTTCATTAACATATCTCTACCGTATATCAGAAATCTTGTCTGCAAATTTAATTGTTTTCCAAACCCACTCCGTGGGTATCCTTTGCTCTGTACCAATCCATTTACAATACCTAGGTTTCAAAATGGCACTTTAAACACAAAGTTATTGGTTAAGTATTTTGAACATGCAGTGCTGAAAATAGTGGGCAGGATAACGTGACATCATCGGCGAATAAAAGATATAACTTTTAGAACGTTATGAAACTTCGTTTTGGAGAAAATATAGGTCAGTAGGTTTTAATTAATGTTTATTAACTTTAATATGTTAGTTGTTTAGCTTAAAAATTATAACAGAAAGTAATCCTTTAAATTATACAATCTCAAGGCACCCTACTAACAAGGGGAGCAAGTAATACATATATATACATATAGCCCCTCACAATACAGGTGGCCCTCGTTTTACAACGGTTCAATTTACACCGTTTCAGAATAACAACCTTTTTTTTCCAGTCATGTGACTGCTATTGAAAAGCATTGAGAAGCAGTGCATTTATTAAAATAGCCAGTAGGTGGAGCTGTCCGCTTGTGTTGCAGCAAAGCCAAGCAAGCTGAAATTAATCAGTTTAACCAGACCTGAGCTATCGATCAGATTTCAAAGGAACAAAAGCTTCCTTTCTATAAATCAGTCCAGATTGGAATGCATAGAAAGAACTCTTTGCAGAAAAATGCAAGTAAAGTCTGTGTTGTGTGATTATTTTATTAGACTTATAATGCTGTTTAGCAAATGTTTTTGTTCATTTAACTTAGTTTAATTATATATTCTGTGTTGTGTGATGATTTTATTAGGTTTATAATGCTGTTTAGCATTTAAAGTCTTCATTTCAAAGCTTTAAAAACAATGTATTAGGTGTTACTTATGACAATTTTGAGAGGGGCCTGGAACCTATCTCCCTCACTTCCCATTGACTTACATTATAAACTGGGTTTCAATTTACAACGGTTTTGATTTACAACCATTCCTTCTGGAACCTAACCCCGGTGTAAACTGAGGGCTACCTGTATTTATTCTATTTTTTAAATTGCTTCTAAATCTGATAGGCCACTCATGGACCTTATACTCAACATATTAACAGCTGCAATAAGTAAACTTTAAGCTCCAAGATGTTGAGGTTAAATTACAAGAAGTAACTGCAGTGAACCTTAATTATAGAATCTCAAGGCACCTTAGTAACAAGGGGGGCAAGTAATACATGAGTATCAATATATACACGGAACATCAGGGCATGTCCATATAGATTATACCAATTGCAAACCTAATACATAGCCTCCCACAGTAGGAAATCTGTTTACAGAGACTCCCAATTAGTAAGGTAACTTATAAACTGCACATTAAGGCTATATAGCTTTATCTAAACATGCGTGTTCCAGGAATAGCGTAGTAGTTTTACACGTGCAACCCCACATTAAATAATAAAAATTCTAGAGAACTATATAGGTTACACACTCCCTTTTATGATAACATATCTACATAACTGGCTAACTAATTCTCGCACAGTCAGGAGAAAAAGAAAATATGGCTAATTATCATAGTTAAAAGGAGCTTATAAACATTAATTTTCCCCTTATTCTAGTATTGCTACATCAGGGCCTCTATGAACTCCACCTTCTGATCTGGGGGGTACAGGCCCCTGTTGGGCCTGCGGTATAACAAGTGTGGAGTAGGGGGGGGAGGTCTACTCTTTATCAAACGGATACAACACCCTTATCTCCTGAATAGACTCTCAGGTTCTACCAGATATCATTGTCCTACTAATAAACTGGGTTTTGGGCAAATTTATTTCAGCTAGCCATCTTTCCCCCTGTCTCATAGGGTAATAATCAATATGCATAACTAAGCTAAATTAACAATAAACCCAATGGCACAACAATAATAAATATACAAATAGCATCTCGGCATCAGATATAACAGTTCTCTGAGCAGTGTATAGATACCAAGTTTAGGAGAGGAGTAGTTCTGAGGTGGGGTTAAATCAGGCCCAGCAGTCCAAAAGTTATTGTTATGGCCTTTACTTTACCCAATCCCAGCTCTTATGTCTTCACTCAGATCTGGAAGGCCTCCAGGTATCCTCTGCATCCCTTCAGGAACCAGATCTAACATATACTCCAGCGTGCGCCACATCCCTAGGCCACAGCCCCTACTGAGAACCGGAATTATATTGAGCCACCAACACCCAGCGATCCTCCGTATAACCTTTCGCAGGGGAGCCGGCCGGTCTCCCCCACATGTCCAGGTAAGCGGCAGTAATCTGGATACTTCTAATAGAACAACCATCACGAGCCTCTACCGTGTCTTGTGCGATGCTGATAATCGCTGCCATCACATCTGTCTCCTTCTCAGGCGGATCATTTGCTTTAGGCACTCCCAGTTGGTTAACAGCTCTCCACCCAGCTTCTCCAGGACCAGCATCCTGCTGTCCCTTCTCTATGAAACTGGTTCCGGTAAATCCGCCGCTCCTAGTGCATGGAGCTATCTCTCCCTCCATATTGAGCCTGCAAGGTTGCACTTGCTGCATAGAAGAAAGAGACAGGAGCATCGGCAGATGAAAAGTACAGCGTTTGTTCCAGAAAATAGCGCTGTACAATTAAAGAATCACAATTGAAGTGCAGATTAGGATAACCTCCCAAATAAACTGCAAGAGACACAGGCAGCAGTTGGATGGCAATGGCAGGAGGAAAGAAACAGCTGACGTGTTTCGGCTTTACAGCCGTAGTCTTAGCTGCACCAAGTAATTTCATGAGGCGGTCAAATCTGCAGTGCATCAGGCGCTCAGACTCGGAGAATAGGGCTTGTACCTTAGAGCAAAAGTCCTCCTCCATGGTGTAAATGTTATGTAAAGAATCTCTGTATTCTCTGATTACCCGGTTCCCCGGGAGGGGGTGGGGGGGAGCTGAGATCCCTCTCCTTAGGAGCCGCCAGGGAACCTCAGCAGTCCAGACTGGGAAGTCCTGCTATATTGAGAAAAATTCTTATATCAGTCCATTCAGCCAAATGTCCCCTACAACTTCTTTTAAATGTATTTTACCGGACAGCAAACACAAATACTGGACTGTGCGGTCAAATACAGGATACCTGGCAAACTGGGACAGAATGAACAATCGGGTGGGACACTGGGATAGCGCCTCCAAACAGGGACAATCACAGTCAAACTGGGAAGACAGCTGACAACAATAAGTCAGGAAAAATCAAGAGTTGAGGCCAAATGATCCCCAGGCAGGTTGTCCCAAAGACATTTGGGTGTGATGTGGGCAATTAACTATAAGAGGGGCAGCACAGACCTATGAGTCTGATGTGGACACGTAGCTTGATGAGATGCAACAAACACGTTTGGGTGTGACGTGGGCAAGTAGCTCTAGGTGCAGCAGAGAAATTTGGGTGTGATGTGGACAAATTGCTCTGAGAGGGGCAGCAGAAACATGTGGATGTTGTGATGTGGGCAAGTTGCTCTGAGAGGGGCAGCAGAGACATTTGGGTGTGATGTGGACAAATTGCTCTGAGAGGGGCAGCAGAGACATTTGAGTGTGATGTGGGCAAGTTGCTCTGAGAGGGGCAGCAGAGACATTTGGGAGTGATGTGGGCAAATTGCTCTGAGAGGGGCAGCAGAGACATTTGGGAGTGATGTGAGCAAGTTGCTCTGAGAGGGACAGCAGAGACATTTGGGTGTGATGTGGGCAAGTTGCTCTGAGAGGGGCAGCAAAGACATTTGGGAGTGATGTGGGCAAATTGCTCTGAGAGGGGCAGCAGAGACATTTGGGAGTGATGTGGGCAAATTGCTCTGAGAGGGGCAGCAGAGAAATTTGGGAGTGATGTGAGCAAGTTGCTCTGAGAGGGACAGCAGAGACATTTGGGAGAGATGTGGGCAAGTTGCTCTGAGAGGGGCAGCAGAGACATTTGGGAGTGATGTGAGCAAGTTGCTCTGAGAGGGACAGCAGAGACATTTGGGAGAGATGTGGGCAAATTGCTCTGAGAGGGACAGCAGAGACATTTGGGAGAGATGTGGGCAAATTGCTCTGAGAGGGGCAGCAGAGACATTTGGGTGTGATGTGGGCAAGTTGCTCTGAGAGGGGCAGTAGAGACATTTGGGTGTGATGTGGGCAAGTTGCTCTGAGAGGGGCAGCAGAGACATTTGGGAGAGATGTGGGCAAGTTGCTCTGAGAGGGGCAGCAGAGACATTTGGGAGTGATGTGAGCAAGTTGCTCTGAGAGGGGCAGCAGAGACATTTGGGTGTGATGTGGGCAAGTTGCTCTGAGAGGGGCAGCAGAGACATTTGGGAGTGATGTGGGCAAATTGCTCTGAGAGGGGCAGCAGAGACATTTGGGAGTGATGTGGGCAAATTGCTCTGAGAGGGGCAGCAGAGACATTTGGGAGTGATGTGAGCAAGTTGCTCTGAGAGGGACAGCAGAGACATTTGGGTGTGATGTGGGCAAGTTGCTCTGAGAGGGGCAGCAGAGACATTTGGGTGTGACGTTGGAAATTAGCTGTGAGAGGGACAGCAGAGATATTTGTGTCTGATCTGAAATCTGATAAGGGCAAACAAGTGAGATGAACTGCTGGGCCAGGGTTCTTACCTAATCATACTCCCCTCTACCTATCCTCTCTAATAAACAAGTATACTCCAGCCCGACCACTAAGATCCAACAATGACCTGCTCCTTGCATCCACAACTATCACCTCCTCTCATGCTAGACTGCAGGACTTCTGTCGTGCAGCACCTACCCTCTGGAACACTCTCCCTCGTGCTGTCAGGCTTTGCCCTAATCTTTCTTCCTTTAAATGTTCTCTGAAGACCTTTCTGTTCAGAGAAGCCTACCACCCAACTAAATAATATTTCTCTTACCTAACAACATTTCCCTCATCTAACTCTGCATTAACATCTTTCTCAATCTTGCAGTCCTCACCTCCTGTTTCTCAACCTCCTACCCTTCTAGATGGTAAGTTCCCACGGGAATAGGGCCCTCAATTCCTCCTTTATGTGTTTGTAAATGTTGTCCTGTCTATCTTAGAAGTTTTATATTATTGTTTTATTTAAATGAACTATATCCATGGACAGCGTTGCGGAAAATGATGGCGCTTCATAAATAAAGTATAATAATAATAATCATACTCCCACCTACCCACCATCAACCTCTAACCCTCCAGCATTTCTGGGAAGTCAGCTGACAACAGTAGGACAGGATAAAGCAAGACTTGGAGCAAATGATCCCCAGGAACCGCCTGGGCAGTTTGTGACAGCAGTTAGTGTGTTGCTAGTTGGGTTTTAGTTGTATTTAGTAAGATCACTGATAAAAAAGGGCAGAGAAAATGAAAAAGGTGGTGGTGGGGGGCACCAAGACAATGCTGCAACCTGTGATTAAATTATGACATTTAAAATAACAAAATCTCTAATTGGGTCTTGAAGATACCCTTATTATGTAGTGTGTGTTAATATGCATATATCATGTCCAACAACAGAGGGTATCGTGGAGAAGATTTTGAATAATGTACACACTAAAAGGTATTAACAGTTTAAATAAAGTTATTTGAATTCCGTACAACATGGCTGTATACGCCTTGCTTACATAGGGCGATACCATTTGGCGCCCCTCGCTCGTAGTCAACATAAGTATGACGAAAACGTCATATCCTGAAAAAAAGCAGAAAAAAATATGCAAACGCCATTTTCCGTACACTTGGATGTTTGACGTCCTACAGTAAATTGTCCACATTGTTAACATCTATTTTTATATTATTTTGCCGATAAAATAAATACGTATCTTTTACGAGCGTGTTATAAAGTGCGGTTCAGTTATTATATCAATGCCCTGGCCTACTATATTTTTTACTTATGCGCGCCGCCATTTTAAGTTTTTCCGTACAGTGATGTCACACGCTGCGTTCTCCACGCACTATATAAGAGCGTTCCGGGCCTTTTTCCGCCTCTCTCCGGCCTTTACGGACCCGGCTCCTGTGATCCGTCTCCATCCTCTTCTAGTGGAGCGTCTTTGGACAAATATTTACCATGACGGAGCAGATGACCCTCCGGGGGACCCTTAAAGGCCATAATGGCTGGGTCACACAGATAGCTACCACTCCGCAATTCCCAGATATGATCCTCAGTTCTTCCCGGGGTGAGACTCATGCGTGGATCCGCCATAAGTAGCCACTATCACTAGTTGTATTCACTACATTTGTGTTTAACTATACATATGGTGTGCAGCCTATTCATTATAACGCTGCGTCACCATTTATGTGTGAACTGTATACGTGTTAGGCTTAAAGTCAATATGTCATCATGAATACGTATGTATTGTTTGTACCCACTGTATATTATACGTAATGTCAGTGCTGTGCTTCATTAGTTTTAGGTTTTCATTATGTATAAGAATCTTGGCCTTTACTTGAGCAAACCTGCTTTTTAGTTATTAGCAGACTGACCTTATAAACCCATCACCCATGTTTAGGCCAGAAACCTGGGTGTAATATGATAGGATAGTGACATAAGAATGTTACAATACTATAACTTATTAGAATAATTTACTATTCTACTTGGCCTCTAAAATAAAGCTATCAAGTCAGTCTATCATTGCACATTAGTGGTGGGACTATGACATGGGTTTCACTGATGACTTCAGGTTTAATTAAACTAGTGTAACATTGAGCAGTCAGCCAGGCACTTTCATGTATTGTCATGTGACATAAGATAGGAACCAGAATTAAAAGTGTTTGGTTTAGAGTCTGGACTCCTTTATTGTATGCATTATGGTGTACCAAGCATTTCATTTTGACTATATGAATACTAGTGTTAAACTAAGTGAGTTGCTGTCCTGAAAGGCTTACACTTTAATAGAACCCTTACCATGCAGCAACCTGTGCCAAGAATATTTACATTTTTAAGACTTAGGGTTGGATCCTTGGTGTATAGATGCTCCAAACATTTTGTCTTTTTTTTTATTAGCTGTAGACTAGCTTGATTTGGCTCCTAAAGTGTCTTTGCCATATCTTTTTGGGGGTTTGAATAGGAATGTGTCAACTCCTGCCTTAAAGAGATAGGAAAGTCAAAAGTAAACTTGCATGATTTAGATAGAGCATGTAATTTTAAAACCAATTATTTTTATATTTTGAATTCACTTGTATATTCAAATGTGCTTTGTTCTCTTCTCATCCATTGTTGAGAGAATATGACCATATCCTGGCTAGCTTCTGATTGGTGCCTGACCTGCACACATTGGTCTCTTGTGATTGGCTTACTAGATGTGTTAAGATACCTGCCAGTAGTGCAGTGCTGTTCCTTCAGCAAAGGATAAGACAATGAAGCAAATTTGATAATAGAAGTAAATTGAAACATTGTTTAAAGATGTATGTTCTATCCAAATAATGGAAGAAAATGTTGGGGGTTTTTGTAGTTGGCTAGAGTATTTGAGCCAAGGAAGGAATCCTGATATTAATCTATGAATAATTTTACATACGAGTAAACTTTAAACTAAATAGTATGTTTTTGTTTTTACTGTTACGTTTTTTTAACACTTGCAATTTTACTTCAGTATTGTATATTTTAGATATAGTCTACATTGTTCTGTTTTTTGTATAGTCACCTTTCCTTTTTTAACTTTCAGATAAAACAGTCATTATGTGGAAACTGACACGTGATGAGACAAACTATGGTGTCCCTCAGCGTGCCCTGCGTGGACACTCCCACTTCGTCAGTGATGTGGTCATTTCATCAGATGGGCAGTTTGCCCTTTCTGGTTCCTGGGATGGCACTCTGCGTCTGTGGGACCTTACTACGTAAGTACTATTGATGTCTAGGTTTTGGGGATAAGGTTAAAGTTGATTGGAGGTGACAAATGCTTTGCCTAACTGGCCGTTAGTAACGCTCTGGGGAAGCTATGAATCTGTCCCTCCACCCACAGGGTGATACAGAAAGGCCTATACAGAGGGGATTGGACATAGACATTATGTCACCGTGTCACCTGTCCTCCTGCAGTGGCACCACAACACGGCGCTTTGTTGGTCACACCAAGGATGTCCTGAGCGTAGCTTTCTCTGCTGACAACCGACAGATCGTGTCTGGATCCCGTGACAAGACCATCAAACTATGGAACACACTGGGAGTGTGCAAATACACAGTGCAGGTAAGGATATTTAGACTGTGCTGGGTAGGAGGGTTACTTGCGGGTTTAAGTAGTGGCCTTCAAGTTGAACTTCAGGTCCCAATGATTATAACATCACTTCTGAGCGTCTTCTTCAGACGGCATCATAAGCTGAAAAACCTGCAATTATGATGGGACCATAGAAAAGTAATCTTATGGGGTAATAGAAGTAAGGATTACATTTGTCACTCATTACAGAGATTTGAACTGAGTATTTAGTCTCTGGGTGGGTTTTCACTCTTCCAACCCTTTTTTTCAGGAAGAATCTCACTCAGAGTGGGTGTCATGTGTCCGATTCTCCCCAAACAGCAGCAATCCAATCATTGTATCTTGTGGCTGGGACAAGATGGTGAAGGTAAGTGATTCTGCTGTATATATTAGCTTGTGCTGTAAGCTAACTGTGTAGGTCCTTACAAACTTCAATCATGGCACCGGTTTGTGGATGGTCAGAATTAGGTGATGTGAAAATATATTTAAGATTTAAGGATGGTAGTTGTGCTGTGTAGATTTAAGCTTTAGACCTTTATAAAAAACTTAATAGAAACAAATCTAAAGATTTTTCACTCCATGGTATTGACATACATACACTCCTGCACTGATCTGAGTGGCTGTATTTAAACCACTAGATTTTTTTTTTTTTTTTCTATAGTTGAAACTGTATAAGGTGTCAATGAGCTGTTAATATATAGTTCTTGGTAACTTCTTATTGCAGCATGTGGTTTTATATTACCAGTAATCTGGACCATGACTAATATTTATATAAAGGTCTTGAATTAATCAGTCTATGTAAGACTTGAGTTTGTTTCTTTAACTGGTGTGTAGCACTGTTTACTAGACTGGCTCATCCCTTTAATGGGAAACGTTAGGATGGATTGACAGAATGTCACATCAAGATTGCATTATACATGTGATTAAAAAACAAGGCTGCTTGCAGTAGCCAATTCTGCCTCTGGTCATTGCTTGAGCAAACAGGAAACTGTTCCCAGCTATGGTCAGCTCTTAAAGGGCCACTAAACCCAAAATCTCTTTCATGATTCAGATAGAGAATAGAAATTTAAACAACATTACATTTTACTTCCATTATTTTGCTTCATTTTAAAAATATCCTTAGTTGAAGAAAAAGCAATGCACATGGTGAGCCAATCACACGAGGCTTCTATGTGCAGCAACCAATCAGCAGCTAGTGAGCATATCTAGATATGCTTTTCATCAAAGAATATCAAGCGAATAAAACAAATTAGATAATATAAGTAAATTAGAAAGATGTTTAAAATTGCATTCTCTTTCTAAATCATAAAAGAAAAAATGTGGGTGACATGTCCCTTTAAGGTTTGTGACACGTGTTTGGTTCATGGTACGTTAAAGGGACATGAAACCCAAAATGTTTCAGAGGGTACGATTTTCCAATTTACTTATCAAATTACTCTTGAGTTCTTTAAGGATACCTAGGTAAACTGCACATGCCTGAAGCACTACATGACAGTAAATAGTGCTGCAGACACTTGCACACTCCTGAGCTTTGCACCTCTGCTTTTCAACAAAGGTTAAAAATACAAAGAATTTCATTAAAGTGAATTGGAAGGTTGTTTTAAAAACTAAATCAAGAGAACATTTTGGGTTTGTGTCCTTTTTTTAAGGGAAATGGATGTTAAAATGAGTGTAAATCAGGGGTTGACAAATCTGTTTAAAATTTAGGAGCCAAGCACGCTTTTGAGCCTGACAGTGGTGTTTGTATATAGATATATGGAGAATAACCCAAAGTTAAAAGCCACTGGCTCCTGGTTTGTCAAGCCCTGGTGTAAATATTGGGTTTTGTAACTTAGAGCATTTAATACTACCTCGCAGTGGGGTTAATCGTATAGTCCTGCTTGGGAGTATTTTGTCTGACTATGGAATTACATGAATCAACCCATGTTCACTATCCTGGATCTGTAATTGGTATGTTTGTCCCCTTGTGTGATTTTGCCGCACTGTAAAGCTAATGATGTAACTTACTTTAATATTGATGGGTAATGAAGTACAGTTCATTTAAGAATCTAATGGATGTACAATGCCAATATGTACCTCCAAGCTTGGCAATATTCCTGCTTGAGTATATGGAGTTTCTAGTCTTCCTGAAATGAGACTAACTAAACTTAAATTTTTATAAATTATTAGTGTGCTGTATTAGTCAGAGCAGTATAAATATGGCTGCTGTCTTCAATGTAAGACCCCCAAATTTACCTCCTAAAACACTACTCTGCTTGTTGCCCCATGTTTGTTTTGGTTTGGCATAACTATCCACTGAAGAAAAAAATAATAATCTTAAGGATAGTGATCATGCTATTCTGATGTATCCTTAAGATTAAGAGTGAGAAAGAGGGCGCCACATAGCGTGATACTGTTGATACAGATTCAGAAGGCAAGGAATTCAAAAAGGCTTACCGAACAGCTCGGCACCGTTCTGTGACCGGTGCTATCAGGCAGACTAACACTCTCAGTGGTTAGCACACTGGGTGGCCTCGGATGGAATGCAGGCAGGTGGGTCTCAGCGTTGAGAATTAGCACACTGGGTGGCCTCAGATGTAAAGGAAACAGGTGGATTTCAGCGTTGCTTGATTGGAGCAAATCCGCGTCTCTGCAACACCTATACTTACAGTTCCATTATGTGACTAGTAAGTTAAACCGCATCTATGTAGGTAGGGCATGGACTGATATCCTGTCCATGCCCTACCTACATAGATGCGGTTTAACTTACTAGTCACATAATGGAACTGTAAGTATAGGTGTTGCAGAGACGCGGATTTGCTCCAATCAAGCAACGCTGAAATCCACCTGTTTCCTTTACATCTGAGGCCACCCAGTGTGCTAATTCTCAACGCTGAGACCCACCTGCCTGCATTCCATCCGAGGCCACCCAGTGTGCTAACCACTGAGAGTGTTAGTCTGCCTGATAGCACCGGTCACAGAACGGTGCCGAGCTGTTCGGTAAGCCTTTTTGAATTCCTTGCCTTCTGAATCTGTATCAACAGTATCACGCTATGTGGCGCCCTCTTTCTCACTCTTAATTTTCAGAAATCTTCACGCCGAAGACCAGAGGAGCTTTGCCGCCGTCTTCTTTTTGTCTTACACTGGTATTGACTTTCTACCCTATTTCACGGGAGCCATATTGTTTGTGCATTAGTTCACATTTCACATTCACCCAGCGCACCCCGCCTTAGGTTCCCCTCGGGGTTCCTTGTCTGATGTATCCTTGCCTGCCGGGATTTCTGGCGCATGTGCACACAGAATGTAAACGGTGAATCTCACTGTGTATGCCATTGTGATTCATGGTTTATCTGTAGCAGTGTGCCAAGCAGATGAACAAGCCCCTAAAACAAAATAAGCAACTATTTAAAAATACAGTACAGCAATGTACTAAGGGGGGGAAAGGGCGGGGACTGCTTTCAGAGGGCTGGGTATTAAAATTTAGGAGCTGTTTGGTTGCAAGAGGCCCAAACAGATGGTATTTTATATTGTGAATTTGCTTTGTTAATCTATGAAAGCTAAACCCAGGTAGGCTCATTAGGCTTGCTTCTAAGCCCTTGAAGGCCATCTTATCTCAGTGCATTGAGTTTTTCACAGCTAGACAGTGCTAGTTCATGTGTCACATTTAGATACCATTGTGCTCACTCCCTTGGAGTTACTTATGAGAGGGGACTGTTTGAGAGGAATGGGGTAAGAAAGTGATTATCTTTAAACCCTTTAATATGTAGAATTTTCAAGTTGACAAAGCGCAAGAATAGAAGTGAGTACTATTGTATTTCTTTCTTGCCTGGGAAGTAAATGTTTAGTCATTTACAGCAGTTGAGACATTCGGAGATGGTTAGGAAACAATTTATCCAAACTGCTTAGGGGACCGAAGAGGTTTGGATCTGTAAAGTGGTTGGGATTGGGACCAAGTGTAACAATTTTATGCATTTTGTGTAAATTAGGCAATAACACATGCAACCTAAACGTTTTTCATATTTTTTTTCTTTGTATACATAGTACCCTGAAAGATAGTATAGTACTGTAATCAGAAAGGTAGTTTTAAATAGACTTGAGAACACAAACCAAAGACCAGACAGAAAATTGGTACTTACTGCCAAGGAAAATATTTCTTTACATTTAATGACTGTTTAGATTTTGATATTCTGGCTTTGGCATTTGTACTTGTAATTAGTTACTGTCTTAAATATAGAGACTTGTGAACAGTCTAATCTCTTTGGATGAAAGAAATGTGTGTTCTTGTTGCAAACTATTAAATAAGAAGTATGCATCTACAAATCCAAATTTAGCGCTGCTGTGTATGTATCAGCCATATTTAAGCTATATTCCATTAATGTACTTATGCTCTTTCCCTTAGGTCTGGAATTTGGCTAACTGCAAACTGAAGACAAACCACATCGGGCACAGCGGCTACCTGAACACTGTGACAGTGTCCCCTGATGGATCACTGTGCGCATCTGGTGGCAAGGTGAGACATAATGGAAACTTAAAGGAGTTGGGTTAATGGGTACAGATGGTTTCTATGGCTTTGAATACCATGGCTTTCTCTGCCTTAAAGGACCAGTCAACACTGTAGATTTGCATAATCAACAAATGCATGATAAGAAGACAATGCAATAGCACTTAGTCTGAACTTCAAATGAGAGGTAGATTTTTGTTAAATAAATTGCAAAGTTATGTCTATTTCCACTCCCCCTGTATCATGTGACAGCAATCAGCCAATCACAAATGCATATACGTATATGCTGTGAATTCTTGCACATGCTCAGTAGGAGTTGGTGACTCAAAAAGTGTAAATATAAAAAGACTGTGCACATTTTGTTAATGGAAGTAAATTGGAAAGTTGTTTAAAATTGCTGCTGTATCTGAATCATGAAGTTTAATTTTGACTTGAGTGTCCCTTTAATGCCAGCTTCAACAGCAAACTACTTAATGCTTGGCCATATTCATGGTTATAGTAACTGGCTTGTGGGTTTCTGCTCATTATTCCTAATTCCACAGAAGATAAATTGCCCTTCATAAGTGGTTGAGAGCTTTAGTGGCTAGGGTGAGTTTATTTTAGGTTGTACCTATGCTGTTATAGCAAACTTTTTAGTTTTGGGGGGATATTCCTCATTAAGTGTTACTTAGCTGTAGCTATGCAATCAACACACTAAGTTTTTGCTTGAGATGCAACACATTAGAGCTTCTCAGCAGGACATGGCTGACTTGCATGTGTGCCACTCACTAGCTGTCCTGCTCAGGTGCAGGCATGTGTAAATTCCTGAGAGACTTGTGTTTAATCACTTTTTGGGAGTTGAAGAAGTTACCTGCTTTATCCTATCTAGTTATGTGACTTGCATTGCTGCTTAGATCAGCGGGTCACCAGTGGCGAGTGATCTTTTGTGGAGGTTAAACAGGGTAAGGTCAGTGTTCCTTATTACAGTCTCTAACAAATTAGAGCATGCCGATGTTGGTCTACTATGGACCTTTTAGGCTCAATTATACTATATATTATAGATAAAAAAAAAATAATGCATTCAATCCTTTTTTCAAATTTATTGGACTGGACTAACTACATTTTAAGTATACAAGCTTTCTGAAGAATTCCTTCCTTTTTAAAGTCTGAGTCAATGCTGACTAATTCAATGGAATTTACAGATCTTGAAACACAGGATGGCTTAAATGGACGAAGTGTTAGACATCTGAGTGAAGGTAGAAGAGGGGGTGTCGTAAAAATGAGGGGGTTTAGGTGACAGGCAGACAGTGTCCCGTGTAGATTTACATAGAGCTTATACTGACAGTTATATATCAATATGTATAATAGGATTTCCACACCCATAAACTTTAGATGCAAGTGTACTGTAAATTTACCTTTTTTTTGTTAGCCTAATCTATTTTGAATACTTTGTAGTAAACAGCCAGAGATAATTGACTTTCATATGAATGCATACTATAAAGGCCTTTTATATATATATTTTATATCCTTTTGCATTGTCAGCAGTTTTGTCAGAATTTTATGGGTTTATGACCTTCACATTTTACTAATTCATAAGAACACTTGTTGTTGCATCATGACTTGCACAGAACGTGTTCATGTTCTAGCTCCACATTTATTTTATTAAGACCTGGCTTCACAATTAGAGTAATAGCCACTGCTAATGTTTGCAAGCACTGTTTTTTGTGACAGATCAGTTTGTTAGATTTAGTTCTGTATAAACTGGTCTGTGGTGGGAACATCTCTGTGCAGATTTAACATTATTTACTTTCTTTTAGGATGGACAAGCCATGCTCTGGGATTTAAATGAGGGAAAGCACCTGTACACCCTGGACAGCGGAGATGTCATCAATGCTCTGTGCTTCAGCCCCAACCGCTATTGGCTGTGCGCAGCCACTGGACCCAGCATCAAGATCTGGGTAAGTCTCCTAGGCTGCAGCTAGTTGCATTCTCAAGCAGTCTCTGTGATGAAAACTACTGACGCCATCTTATGCTCCATGCTGAAGCTCAGAGGCTGTTTCTGAGTCGAGACTAAAACATGTACGGTACGCACTTGTTCATTTTAGTGAATGCGCTCCTGATATATTGGTTTCTTGCAGGATCTGGAGGGAAAAATCATTGTGGATGAACTGAAACAGGAAGTGATCAGCACTAGCAGCAAAGCTGAGCCCCCACAATGCACCTCACTGGCCTGGTCAGCTGATGGACAGGTAATTGACAACCAGTAGCCTGTATCAGAGCTGAGCAAACATTTCAGTTAAAAATGTAACAAACACCTCTAACTGTCAACAAAATGTGTGTTCCAGTGATGAGGGATTTTGTCTTCTCCTCCCGTGGCTAGTTAGGGATCCATATAAACTTAGCTCCTGCATTTGCATCTCCCTGAAATGTTTATTCCTTTAAGTGTTGTAGCTGCTAAACTAATTTGATAACCCTGTAGATTATCTTAAAGGGACAGTCAACACCAGGATTTGTTTTAAAAGATAGATAATCCCTTAATTACCCATTCCCCAGTTTTTCATAACAAAAGTATAATTATACACGTTTTACCTCTGTAATTACCTTGTATCTAAGCATCAGCAGACTGCCCCCTTATTTCAGTTCTTTTGACAGACTTGCATTTTAGCCAATCAGAACGGTCTCCATGGAAAATTCACGTGCATGAGCTCAATGTTATCTATGAAACACATGAACTAATGCCCTCTAGTGGTGAAAAATCAAAATGCATTTAGATTTGAGGCGGCCTTTAAGATCTAAGAAATTAGCATATGAAACTCCTAGGTTTTGCTTTCAACTAAGAATAGCAAGGGAACAAAGCAAAATTGGTGATAAAAGTAAATTGGAAAGTTGTTTAAAATTACATGCCCTATTTGAAACCTGACAATTACTCGCGCATGAAAGTTTAAAGGTGGCATCAACTCATGATTCAGATCATGCCATTTTTAAACAATTTTCCAACTTCTATTAAATTTGCTTCTTAGTATCCTTTTTTTGGAGCAGCAATGCACCACTTGTTGAGCTCATCACCAATCAGCAGCTAGCTCTGGCAGTGCATTTCTACTAATGGGCCTACCTAGGTATGCTTTCCAACAAAGGATAAAAAGAACAAAGTATATTGGAACTTAAATTATGCAATTCATTATTTTTTTAATCTTAATCCTTCAAGCTTAATTTTAACTTTACTGTCCCAGATTAATTCTGCATTTTTTCTTTTTCTCCAGACCCTCTTTGCCGGATACACAGATAACCTGATCAGAGTGTGGCAAGTGACCATTGGTACCCGATAAACCTACACAGAAAGCTGCACCAAGAGTCCGGAGTCTGAGACTAATATTTTGTCATGATGCCAAGAGTCTCAATACAATAAAATTCCTATAAAAATGCTCCTGTGTTGTGTAATGACTGAGGAAATCTACAGGTGGTTGGTTAAGGAGAATGCCTAACTGGTAGGCGCAGATAACACTAGTGGTTTGGGTGTCGAAAGAATGAGGTCACATGGTGTGGCTGCTGTGCTTTAGGTTTTCCGGTCTCAGGGAGAGCATAACATTTTAATCGGCTTTCCAATTCTATTAGCTTTTTTGTTTAAAAGCATAACGGGTAGGATCAGGAGCTGCTGATTGGTGGCTGCTCATATACAGGCATACTTTTTTTTTTTTTTTTCGCTTTGTAGATTGTTCTTTTTACAAATTGAAGGTGTGGCAATCCTATGTTCAAAAGGTATTGTCTCCATTCTTTTTTTTTCCTAAGATATGATTTTTTTTTTTGTTTCATATTTTGAGATAATGCTATTGCACACAGGACTACAGTATATTGTGAAATATAACTTTTATATGCACTGGGAAACGAGAGTGACTCACTTAATTGCTATATTAACTTTATTGCGTTCGTCTGCCTGCAATTTCTAAAGTATGCCTGTATTGCGTTCCACAAAGGATACCAAGCAAATAAAGAAACTTCAATTGAAAATTGTACGTTTGCATTTGGTGTGGTTCATGTCCCTTTTTAATTTGTCATACAAACCACTGCTCATATTCTGCAAAGTTTGAATGCTGGTGCAAGTGGCCCTTCAGCAGTTGTTGCACTCTGTCTTTATTTTAGTGTTGGCTGAAAATTGCAGAATTGGGATTTACGATTTGTTACTGTGCTCTTAAAGGGACATTCGAGTCAAAATTAAACTTCATGATTCAGATACAGCAATTTTAAACTTTCCAATTTACTTCCATTAACAAAATATGCAGTCTTATTTTATATTTATACTTTGAGTCACTAGCTCCTACTGAATGCAAGAATAAGTGTATATGCATATGTGAATGGCTGATGGCTGTCACATGGTACAGGGGGGAGTGGAAATAGACCACTTTAAAAATTGTCACACAAAATCTACTACTCATTTGAAGTTCAGACTAAGTGCTATTGCATTGTCTTATCATGCATTTGTTGGTTATGCAAATCTGCTGTATTGACTGGTCCTTTAATCATGTCTATTTCAAATTGCAAGATTGAATGGTTAGTTTGTGTGTTTTGTTCCCCCCCAATTGCTTTATTTTGAGGCACCAAACTAGACTTGTTGCATGTTAGGAAATTGTAAATGACAGTTTTACAACCACACCTTCAAAGGACAGTAAGGGCTAGATACGTAGCAAGGTTAGGTTTGAAGTGTTCACTTCCAGTTTTCAAAAACACAACAATTTTCAAAGAAAATCACAGGAAAGTGGGGAAAAGTGTTGCTTTTTAAGGGCACTAGAGAATAGTGAATCAGGTGCTGTTTAAGAAATTTCTTGAGTGTTACGCCTGTGCAAAAAGATAAATTCTTCAAAAAGTGGGTAGTAATAGTTAAAGGGACAGTAAACAAGTGTAAAATGACTGGATTTAGAATAAGATGGTTATTGCAATGTAATACTTTTACAAAAAAGTATATTTGTCGGTCGCATACCATATCAACCCCTTAGATTTTCCTTTCTCTTGTAGAGTAGGTTGGCATCTGGAGCACTATAGGGTAGGAAACAGTGCTGCCATCTAGTTGCAAATGGATTGCATTCTCCCATAACTGCTGCCATATAGTGCTTCCAATATTGACCAGCTCTTGAAGGGAATAGTAAACTGTAAAATAGTTTTTATATTGTATTTTCATTGACTTGTTATAACATCTGCAGTGTGTAAAAATGTATGAAATTGCATTTTCAGGTATTTGTATATGAAGTAGCTGGGTTTTGTGTTTTTTTTTTTTTTTTTTTTTTTAAGGGACAGTCAACACCAGATTTTTGTTTTAAAATATAGAAAAATCCCTTTATATAACCTATTCCCTATTCATATGAGCCTTCCTAGGTTTAGCTTTCAACTAAGAATACCAAGAGAAAGTAAAATCAGTAATAAAAGTACATTGGAAAGTTGTTTAAAATCACATGCCCTATTGAAAACATGAGGGTTTTTTTTGGTCTTGACTGTCCATTTAAACCACAGCCTATTACAATGGGTTGGGCTTCAGGTAATCATTTTATCACTTTGTGTAGACACTTGCGTTGTCTGGAAAACTAAAGCTATACAGTGAACAATGGAAAAAAAATTCTTTCTAATGACACAGTGAGTCCCACTGATCATCTCTAATTACTTTTGGGAATATCACTCCTGGCCAGCAGGAGGCACCTCCTTTCCCTCCAACCCCAGTCATTCTCTTTGCCTACGTTAAAAGCAAGGAGGTAAAGTTTAGGTGTCTGAAAGAAGATTCTTCAAGATTTTTTTTTTTTTTTTTAGCAGAGCAAGTTTTTTGTTCTGTTCCTTCCTGGGGTTTAGCTGTAGCCCATGTCACACTCTTCAGTAGAGCAGTGGTGGCTTTTAAGCAATTGGGAACTTGTGGGGTATAATCCTTACTGTGCCTCCCAAAAATGTTTATTGCTGCCCTACCTTGAAAACCTGAGGGAGATCACTCAGTCTTTTCCTTTTTCCACAGGTCCATGTGAGGGAGGATGCCTCTCAAACCTAGTGAGCTGCCTTGCCGCCAGGCAGATTACGTGGAGGTAAGTGCTAAGTTTATTTTTCTAGGAAGCAATACAGAAAAATATTGGCATTTTAAACAGTTAATCTGTTGGGACATTAGACTCATTTCTTTTTAATGACCCGAGTCCACGGATCATCTTAATTACTATTGGGAATACCACTCCTGCCCTGCAGGAGGTGGCAAAGAGCACCACAGCAAAGCTGTTAAATAGCTCCTCCCACTCCAGTCATTCTCTTTGCCTACGTTAAGTGCAAGGAGGTGGTAAATTAGTTGTTAGAAAAAGATCTTCAAGCAAGAGTTTATTATTAAAGTAGTACAAGATTGTGCTGCTTTGTTCTAGGGTGTAGCCGTAGTCAATATCAGTCTCTTCAGTAGAGCAGTGGTGGATTTAGAGCAATGGGAACTTGTGGGACATAATTCTCACTGCGCCTCCCATACATTTATGCTGCCCTAATCCTGGAAGACTGAGTAAGATTTCTCAGTCTTTATCCATTTTTCCACAGGTTCATGTGAGAGGACTTCACAAACCTAGTATGCTGCCTGACAGATTTGAGGTAAGTGCTGACTTTATTTCTTAAGACACGATGAGTCCACGGATCATAATTAATAATGGGATATTCACCTCCTGGTCAGCAGGAAAAGGCAAAGAGCACCACAGCAGAGCTGTTAAATAGCTCCTCCCCTAGTCATTCTCTGCCTACATTAGTGATAGGAAGAGTTAAAGTGAGGTGTTAGTATAGATTCTTCAAGAGTTAAATTTTTTTGAAGCAGTGCAAGATGTGCTGCTTTGTCCTAAGGTGTAGCTGTAGTCATATCAGTCTCTTCAGTAGAGCCTTGGTGGCTTTAGAGCAATGGGAACTTGTGGGACATAATTCTCACTGCGCCTCCCATATTTCTTGCTGCCCCATCTCCTTCAGTCTGAGGTATTCATTGACTAAGCATTTTATTTTCCTCAGGTCAATGTGAGGGAGAGGACCTCTAGAGCCTGAGAGCTGCCTTACTGCCAGGCAGAAGTTAAGTGCTATGTTATATTTCTGAGGCACAAGGAGACTCGGATTATCGGTAAGCACACACTATAACTTAAGTGGCTCTGTAGGAAATTAGATCTTTATATTGGGACGTTTAAATCTTTCCTGAGGGGAAAGTAATTGGGCAGTATTTAGCAGGCACTGGGGCTGGAGTTAAGCTGTTATACAAATCCATTACGTGATGGCTCTGGTGGTTTCACGATTCGATGCAAGTTAATACATCGGCATAGGTTTATGCCCACGATGGGCAGTCCTTCCTGTTTTTGCACGTCACTTCGTAGCGCTTCAGTTCAAGGGAGCAGTCTGAATAGTGCGACATCAGGAAGGATTTATCCTATCTGTTCTAGTCGCATGGTAAAATTAATCATGCGCTACTAGTGCAGAGTCTGTATTTCCTTTTCTTAGCGTATCGTTTTCAAAAGAAAGGCAATACTAAAATGAATCGTCTGAAGGGGGAAATCTAGCTGATCTTCAGTCAAGTAGGAGCACTTCAGCTGTGCGATGAGGTGTTGAGGTTGATTTTTGTTTACAAGCGATTTGCATTAAAACTGACAATCTGCAGTAAAATAAAAAAGCCCTTTTGACTTTAAACAGACCGTAACGGTTTTTATAATTGATATTTGCAAATACTTTTGAAAGTTTTTTTTTTTTTTTTTATTTACTATTTGGCAAATTGTGAACAAACATGGACCAAGGTGACTTGCAACCTGGTCTTTATGTTTTGACGCCAACGTGGAATCACCAATCCCTTTCTGTCCATGTATTGAAAGGATCGAGTTATAGGGAATATATATATTTTTTTTTCCAGAGCCAGTCTCTAAGCCAGACGTTGTCCAAGAGTAATTATGAGGGTCAATATATCCCGCAGTGTTCTCCCCAAGCGTCCCAAACTTTACAGCCCTCACAAGCAGTGCCCTGCGCTTCACCTATAGTCCCTTCTGGGATTTCGTTACAAGACATAGCTTCTCTCATGTCTATTTCTGATGCTCTGTCTGCCTTTGCAATTTTGCAGGGTAAATGTAAGAGGAAAGCCAGACATTCAGTAAGCGAGGCTTCTGATGCAATTGTTGCAATTTCAGAGGTATCCTCCCAACGACCTGAAGAGGGTACCGTGGTAGTATTCAATTTTTCAAACTAATAGGTGAATGTATAATCTTTTTAGCAAGTTATCCATAAACCAATTATATTTAGTACCAGTAAACCTTTGTGATCATAGTAAACATTCTACCAATGGTAGCATTTATAAGCAGGTGACTATTTACAGGTGAATAATTCACTGAATATAAATAAGAAATTAACAAACTTAGCTGCTCTTTGTATATTACTTTACCCATGTATATATTTGGGTTTAAACTCTAGACAGCTATTGCCAGTATATCAGGCAAATTATACGCTATTAGTTATTAAGTAAAGTCACCATTCCTTAACACTAGAGTGTACAGTATAAAACTACTAACTACACTCTAACCATACTCTGGTCATAATAAGCATTTAACTAATGGTAGTATACATCAGCAGGTGACTATACATGAATAATTCACAGAATACAAATAACTGATAAGAGACCATTAACAAACCCAGCTGCTCTTTGTTTATTACTTTACCCATGTATTTATATGGGTTTAAATTCTAGACAGCTACTGACAGTGCATATGGCAAGTTATAATATTAGTTACTTATTGAGTTAAGTCACCATTACTGAACACTAGAGTGTACACAATTACTAACTACACTCCAAATAATCTGCTGGTCTACCTTACCAATAATTACTTTTCAACATCCATCAGGTCATGTAATTGATTGTTATACGATAGTACTAATATTGATCACTTTACCTATGTGTTTAACATTAGTGTCACTGAAATAGTTGAACTTCTATTGGCACTTGATCATATATTTAGTTGGATAGTGTTATTACACTAATCATCCTAACTAGCTAATCTCAGCTATACAGAATCAGTAGTATAGTAATCCTGCCAATTTGATTCTTACATTGTAAGGTTTTAGTCAGACAGACTCATTCAGTTTTTTTTCTAACTGGAATACTCTGCCAGCATTTTAGTTTTAATGCACCCAGTTTTTAATCAATTCTAATAGTTTATATTTTAACTTGTGTGTTTCTTATTCAACTCTGATAATCCAGGGGTCTTTTTTGAGTGCTTACAGAGTATCTTTTTTTGTTTAGTTTCTTTAACTAATATCTTTTGTAAAGAAACAGGCAGTACTCTGAAGGGTGAGATGCTAAAAAATATACACTAGATGTGTTGTGTTGAAACCGGTGACTATCAAAATTGGGAATTGGCATTTTCCAGAACTCCGCCCACACATCGCAAGTAACCAAACACTACACCTAACCTCCGCCCAGGCTACCTCCCACTCTTCCCAAACTCCACCCAGCTACCTCCCATATCTTTTTGTGTAGAAAGAGCAGAGTTGTAGAGGAGCTGTTATATTTTCAAAAATGAGTGGCTTTTTGGAGCTGTTATTTAATTTGAAAATAGCGGACTGGAGTTGTAGATGAGCTGTTATATTTTCAAAAACAAGTGGATTTTTGCAGGGCCGGATTGGGCCGCTGGGATACCGGGAAAAACCCGGTGGCCGGCAGAGGCTGGACTGGGGCAGCTGCAGAAGTGTGTGTGGGGGGGAGAGCAGCAAAGTTGTGACTCACTAGTCACTTTTGAGGGAGTGCAGCGGGCTGCCGCTCAGCTATTTCCAATTCCATAGCCGCAATCGCTGTTTACATCACCGCCCATCAGACAGTAATCCTACTGAGGGGCCGGCATTGCAACAGATTCAGTATCCCCCATTAGAATTTGTATCCCTGTGTCTCGCCAGTGCTGCTTTATGCCCCTCCACTTTGTTACCCAACATCCAGCCAACGCTGGATGCCCCCACAGGGAGAAGGCAGTATCGCCGCCTTAATGGGGCCCCTTGAAACAAATTTAAAACAGAGTGGGAAAGAAATAAAAGTTGTGGAAACGGCAGCGCATCCCAGAGCTCTCCGGAGGTGTAATGGACAATCCGTCCATAGTCACCCAGGTCAGCAGAGAGGATGTGAATACGCCTTTGCAAGAAAAAGTTAAGTAATGACTTCCTGGAACTTTACCCCATATAAAAGAATGCACGGTGCACCCCAAAAATTCTAGGGCTCATAGCACTGAGGGACATTTTAGGAATTACTTCTTAATGCTGTCAGATCAGAAACGCTGGAGGGAGTTTTAAACGCCCCCATGGCTTTTTTTTTTTTTTTTTTATATATTTGAATATTTTTTATTATGATTTTGAAGTAATAAAATCGTTACAAGCATACCTTCCTCTGCACATATCTCCATCTGCATGGACTTTAGGAAGTAGTTGTACAATATAACACTTCTGTATAACAAATTATTCAATTAATATAATAACTTTTACAGTGCTCTATTCGTTTCTAGTGATATTTAGATGTCCACTTGGGCTCATCAGTGAAAGAAGTACTAGAGTTCAGAGGTCATCTATTTCTGATGATAATTTGTCCATGTATCTTCCTTGGTGTCGAGCAGTCTCTCTTAAAGGGTAGAACAATCGTCATATCCTGCTCTATATTAATCTTTTGTTGAGTTATATTGAAACTTTCATTGAATCTAAGGATAATTACGTTATCTCAACATAACTTAATTTTAGAAAATACAATACCTAGAGGAGGTAAGGTTATATAAGTTAGGATAGAAGAGGGGAGGAGGGATGGGGGAGGGGAGTGACGACACATCTTATTTTAGTTTTTGTTATGTGTACCGCAGTAGATGAAGATTTTTATGTCTGCATTGCCCACCAGAATCTATATCTCCCATTATTCTTATGTCTAGTTTTCATTTAGCTATCCAGTAATACCATATCGATAGGACTACCTCTTTATTGTCTAAAGTGTGTGATGCCAACTCATACATATTGCATGTATATTGAATTTTATTGTTAATCTCTGTCCAGGTTGGGCTACCCGTTTTCCAATGTCTAGCTATGCATGTCCTCGTGACTGTACACAGTATTCTAATAAATGTGTTGATATGTTTATTAAATTTATTAATATGTACATGTAGGAGGGCCTGTTGGATTGTGAGATCTATATCTTCGTTCAGTATTCGACTGAGGAAGGAGGATAGTTGTTTCCATATCCCTGTAATTTCTCTACAATCCCACCACATATGCTTGTATGTTCCTATTTCTCCACACCCTCTATAGCATAGGGCACTTCCCTGCGTGTGCATATGAGCCGTTCTCGTGGGTGTTAGATACCATCGGTATATAGTCTTAATTACATTTTCCTTAAGGTCTACACTTATAAGCCCCTTTTCTGCATTTTGAAATATTATTTCCCACTCTTTAATTTCTCTAGAGGTGTGTAGTTCTCTTTCCCAAGCCAACATAGTGGAGGTTTTTGTAATGATCTGCGAAGCCTGTATGGTTATATAAAGAATAGAGTGTGTTTGTCGCGGTCCTCTGATTTACTAAAGTGTTCTAGTGGGCCCCGATACCTCCCAGTTTCTTATGTCTAGTTAGGATTGATTTCGCTATTCTATTTGTTTTATCCCCTCTAATGTACACTAGTATTTCCTTTTGCAGTGTATCTATCTGTTTTTACAATTTTAATAGGTAGTGTTCTAAAAAGATACAGTATCCTCGGCAAAGCATTCATCTTAACCGCAGCCACTCTACCTAGCCATGAAAATTTGTAGGTTTTCCATTTTGATAAGTCCTTTCTAATTTGTTTGAACAGTGGGATATAGTTTGCTTTATATAATTGTGAGGGACAGGTAGGAAGGTGAATTCCCAGGTATTTTAGGGAGTGTTTCATCCATTTAAAGTTAAAGTTAGATTCTAATAGCGTCTGAGTCTGTCGGGGAATCGCAGTGGGTAGAGCTTCGCACTTTTCTGCGTTTTTTAAATCCCGAAATAACAGAAGGTCTCTAGAGTTTGGTAAAGATTGGGTAGCGATATTAAGGGGTTTGTCACGGTCAATAGTATATCATCCGCAAACAAAGCTAACTAATATTCTGTCTTAGCTGTCTTAACTCCTGAAATATCTACTTGCGAGCGATTTTTGGCGGCTAGAGGCTCTATGCATAGAGCGAAAAGTAACGGAGACAGAGGGCACCCCTGTCTGGTCCCGTTGCGAATTGGGAAGGGTTGAGATTTGTATCCTGCTGATGAGACCTGAGCTCCTGGTACAGAGTAAATAGCCTTTAATGCTTTCTTAACTGCCCCTTCAAACCCCATCTTATGCATTACCAAAAACATATAATCCCAGTCAATTCTATCGAACGCCTTCTCCGCATCCAACGACAGGAGCAGAGAAGGCGTTCGTGTCTCTTTTAAGGTCTGAATTAGGTTAGTGACTTTGCAGATATTATCTGGGGCTTCCCTACCTTTAATAAAACCCACCTGATCTGGGTGGACCAGGTGCGGTATAATATGCTTAAATCTGTTTGCTAATATCTTTGTGAATATCTTAAGGTCTTGGTTAATTAGGGATATTAGGCAGTAATTTTGACCCTTTTTGTGATCCCTCCCTGGTTTGGGGATTACCACTATTTTTGCAACCAGGAGCTCAGGTGGAATAACCCCCCCCCCCTTCCATGATGTAGTTACAAAGTTTAACAAGGTGCGGGATCAGTGTTACTTTAAACAGTTTATAATATTTGCCGGGAAAGCCATCCGGGCCCGCCGCCTTTCCTGGCTTAAGATCTTTGATAGCCCCTAGTACTTCCATAGTGGATATGGGTATATTCAGAGATTCTCTCTGTTCTTTAGATATGGTTTGCAATAAGTTGTGGTTGAAATAAGTGTCTATCTCTGAATTGTGTAAAATCTTTCTCCCGTCATATAGGTCACCATAGTATGCTGCAAAAGTGTCTACTATTTCCTGTGGGTGTGAGGTTACTTTGTTAGGTGTCTCAATCGCGGAGATCACTGAGGCTTGACAACGTTCCCGGATTTTGTGTGCCATGTATCTATCTGGCTTGTTTGTGAATATGAAATAATGTGCTTGTTGATTTTGAATTGCTCTAGTGGCTTGTGATTGAAGGAGTGTAGCTAGTGCTGTTTTTTTCGAGTGGAGAGCCTTTTGGGTGGCTTTTGTCTTAGTGTGCTTGTGTCGTCTTTCCAATTCTTCGATTTCTGTTTAGAATTGTTTTAGTAGTTGTCTGTATTTTCTGATCTGTAGTGTTTTTTCCTTTATAAGTATCCCCCTTAAGACCGCTTTGTGAGCCGCCCACGTGATCCCTGGGTTTGTTGCCGTGTATGTTTATATGCCAAGTATAGTAGTTTAAGTATATTTTCATGTGTTTGGGGGTTTCTGATGTACGACTTATCAAAGGTCCACGTTTTACTTCTGTTTGGATCACTCAATCCCTCCACCTTTAAAGTGATGATCGAGTGATCAGACCATACACAAGCGTGAATCTGAGAGTTATGTAATAAAGGTTGTAATATTTGACTTGCATATATATAGTCTAATCTAATATAGGATTTATGTGCTGCCGAGTAAAACTTAGTGTCGTTGGTCAAGCCATATAATGTTGTCCATGTTTCTATCAGGGAATGAGGTAGTAGGTGTTTCTGAATAGATTTGACAATGTGATTGTGTCTAATTTGCTTATTGGTTAAGGGTTTAGGTTCAGATGGGCTGATAGGCCTCATGGTGATTTTGAAATCTGCCATAAATATTTTTGTGTGGGACCATTGTGTGAGTAGGTGTGAAATATGTTGAAAAAAGCTATGTTGATTTTCGTTTGGCGCGTAGACGTTACATAGAGTGATCTCAGATTCCGAGATTCTACCTTTTACTATTATGTACCTCCCTTCAGTATCTGCAATTATATCTTCTTGTTTGAAATTGAGTGAGGAATGTATGAGGATGGATGTGCCCCTTTTTTAAGATGTTGCTGTCAAGTGGTAATGGGTAGTAAAGTTTTTTGCCCAATATTTTGGGATATTGTCTTTGAGCAAATGAGTCTCCTGGAGAAATAAAATGTTGGTATGCAAGGAGGTGTATTGTGTCATCGCCATTCGCCTTTTTACATCAGTATTTAATCCCCTTACATTATGGGATAATATCTTTTATTTTAGGGATCATGTTAGTGTGTCTGTTTTAGAGTGGTGTGAAGAGTTTTGTTACCTGTGAGTCTCTGGGCTGTAAACCTAGTGTTACCGATTATAGACGATCTGATGTATAGTTGATGGGTTGTATTGTGTCGTCACTGGGGATGGGAAGGGAGCTAGGAAGAAAATACAATGTTAATAACATAATAAACAACATTTCGGGGTCCTCAACAATAGGACCTCTAGAAGGTGAACTGTTATGTATCATAAGAGTAAACAAGAACTTATATTATACTATATTACCCTGGGGGAAATTATAGTCCCACAACATCTTGTAACTTTTGTAATTAGAACTTAATAGGAGCCTCTGAGTAGAGGCAACAATTAGGAGGGTTCTGTGTCAGGTTGGAAACCAGAGAACTGTAGTTTCAGATGCTTTAAAGGGACAGTTAATAATCATTATTCATTAGGTTACTTGCCTATCGTTTGTGTCACATCTCTCTCCCTGCGCTGCAGTCCTCCTGGATTATCCGTTTTTTTTCAAAATAATCAACTGCTATTCACAGGTAAAAATGGTGGCTAACTCCTCCTATCTTGACGTAATTTTCAGCTGATTCTCTCAGAAAATGGCATAAGTGTCGGCCACGACGTAGACGCCCCTTTGCGCATGCGCATTTGTCCATAAGAGTCACTAGCAGCAGGAACTGAAAGAAGGTTCCTATTTCAGTGACGGACCACTTTTTGCTCAGGTAAGAGCGATTTCCCCCGCACACATTACATGCACCAGGCTGCGGGTGTCAGAGGGCGCAAGCAGGCTGTCACAGGGCTAGATACTTGGGATGAGTCTGACAATGGGTTATATTATGTTTGCTATACAGCCCGTGCTCAGAACAATATCGCACTACTCATCTAATGCAAATCAGGCTGCGAGTTCATCTGTGTATTTAGGGTGACAGGGGCACTATACAATACTCTCCAGTTGTGTTTGCTTTGGGTTGCTCTGTTTCACTTGAACATGGAAAAATGTTCTATTTGAGATGCCTGTAGTTTGTGTAATTTTTAGTAACTTACTATATTCACAATGTGCCATTTTACTACATAAATTTACAGCGACTGCTAAAAACTCTTTTATAGTGTGCATGATGTATGGTCTCTGGAACACATTTTTCGTGGTCATAATTCATGTTTTGAAATAACATTTGAGATGCCTGACTATATTTCACCACCCTGACATATTTATTTATGAATCAGTCCCTGCATGCAAATTCATTTATTTAAAAAAAACAGAGGTGACATATGGGTTAGACATGTTCCAACTGCTGTTACTTGAGTGTTTTTTTTTTATACCCCAAAATGAGCATTGTCTTTCTATGCCTACTATTATCTAATTGGTTTTTCAAAGTGTTATAGAGAATACTGCATTTTTTCTGCTCAATATTGCATGCAAGAAAAAAAGTAACACATACATACTTGCATACATACTTGCATACAGACATAAACATGCATATAAAAACACATAATAGCACATACATACAAACATGCATACAAGCACATACACCATGCATACATACATACTTGCATACAAATATAAACACACATAATAGCACATACATACAAACATGCATACAAGCACATATACCATGCATACATACATACTTGCATACAAACACACACTCACATACAAACAAACATGCATACAAAAACACACATAATAGCACATACACCCTTTGCACATACACATTATTATGTGTCTTAACTGTCCCTTTAAAGGTGATCTGGAATTATCTCTGTCTATTGTTCTTTCAACCGGTCTTACTGCCTCTCAGGCTCCAAAAGAAGTAGATTCTGTATATTTACATCTTCGAGATGAACATGATATCATCTAGGAGATTTTTCCTCTTGTTTCTTTTATTTTTTGTGACTGATAGTCTGCCATTTAAGAGAATCTGGATGTCTGTCTGGGTCTTTGCTTTTCTCTTGGTTTGATGCCGTGTTTGGGATATTGGGTGCCTCTAATGCTAAAATCTTGCAGATCTCAGGTATATCCTCTGGGTCTTTAAGTGTGATTGTTTTGGAATCTTTTATGATGTGCAAGGCAAACGGGAACCCCCATCTATATGGAATCTGGGGTTTTCTGAGTAAAGTAGTAAGAGGGTGTAGGGCTCCTCTCCTTTGCAATGTCCTGACACTGAGATCCTGGTAAAACTGTATTACATTGCCTTGGTGTTTATACGTTGGGTGTTTTCTTGCTGCCTGTAGAATTTTCTTTGTCCGGGAAGAAAGTTAGCTTGATTATTATGTCTCTTGGGGGTAGGCCTGGTTTGGGTTTAGCCTTTAATACCCTATGTGCCCTCTCCAGGTGGAAAACATAGTCAGCTGGAGAATTTGTAATTTGAGTGACAAGTTGGGCAAGATAGTTTGGGATTTCTCTAGGACTCACTTCCTCTGGAACTCCTTTGAGACGGATGTTATTCCTCCTGCTCCTATTTTCTAGATCTTCCATTTTATCTTGAAATTCTTCAAGTAATTGTTGTTGTGAAGGCATGGTTTGGGACATTTCATCCATTTGTTCCACCATGGAGTCTTTTTGGTCTTCTAGTGTCTCAATCCTATTACCCATCTCCTGTAGAGTCAATTTTCTCCCATAATCTGTCAAAATTATCTGCAATGTCCTTTTTGGATACTAAGTTTCTAAGATCAGCTTTTGTCAGCGGGCTTTTGTCTTGTGGTGATTGTTAGTCAATATCCAGTTCTTCCTCCTCTTCTGTGTCTATCGACTGTTTAGCTGTCTGAGAAGGCTTGAAAAACGTGGACACAGCTGTCTCTTTAATTGTTTTATTTCCCTTGGTGGGTCTATTAGAGGCCATCTTGACGTATAGCAGAAAGAAGTGTAGTGTTTAAGAGAAGGGTTAACTTTGCTGTCCTCTGGGGCAGCTGTTTCCTGTTGGACAACAAATTGTACAGATTGTGTTCTTATATAGTGATTATGATAACCCAGACTTGACTTTGGTTGTTTTTCCTAGGCAGGTAGTTCATTTAAGATAACAAAAGTGTTTTTTAATTTTCAGTTCATGTTGAGGTTCATATTGATGTTATGCTCATTATATTAGGTGACTTTTGGTTCCCCCAATAAAAATCAGAGTGTTGTTTACATCTATTTCATATATATCCCCAAACTATGTTGCTTTATATGTATTCCAGGGGGTGGGCAAAATTCAGTTGGTTACTGGTGCAGGCTGCAGGATATATTACCCAGTCCCTGGTGTATTTCTTGTAGATCAGTTTAAGTTTCAGTATAAACCAAGAAAAAGATACGTGTGCAATTAAGTGACACACAACCGGGCGCTAACTTAAAATGAAATAAGGTAAAATGAAGCCTAGATATCAAATAATACTAATTGGCACAATATGCATACCCTAGTACATAAAACGTTACAATCATGTAAATAATTCAATTGGTGTTTAAATGAATACTTCAGTCCATCCTATGTAAAAAAAATAGTCTGTTTCGATGAATTACTTACAGCCTTTGCATGTCATGAATATCAATAAAGCCAAATAATGTTTTCAAACAAGGTAAACGGTCGCTGCTCCTCCAAATAGGGGTAGACTCCAGAGTCCCCAACAAGATAGAAAGATAGTGCATAAGTCTATGCATATATTAGCCGACTGCTATGTCCCAAAAGCTGAGTTTCAGTATAGCTTAGAGGTTGGTTTTAGAATATTGCAAGTCAGTGATCCCCCTCTCCTCAGGGCAGTTATCCTCACAGGATAATCTCGGGAAAAGGTATAGGGGGTATGACCTGCCACCACTTTGGGCTGGCAGGAAAGGGAGGAGAGGGCGTTGAGAACAGACCCCTCTATAATATTGCTGCTATGTTATAACTTGTTGCTGACAGAAGTGTTTGGATCAATTCTTAAGATGAGCAGATGCCAAAATATAGATCTGGAAGGATTAAAGTGATTCTGGGCTGTTTGTGAAACGTTATAGTGAGGGCTTTTGTGCAGTGTTAGGTGGTTGTATGACTCTTTATTTTCGTTTATATAAAGGTGTTTGGAGCCACTGCAGAGGTTAAGGTGTAAGGCATGTCCTCTCCGCTGGCTATATCTTGTGATGCGATGCTCTTTGGCATCCAGCCAAACTCTAGATCAGCTGTGATATATGAATGTCGGCTTATAGCTCTTCAAGACACAGAGAAAGTCAGTCACGGAGTATTGAGAGCCTTCTATCCCATATATTAATCAGTTGTGGCTTGTGAGTGTTCGGGACCTGTGCACTTTTATGCGCGCTGGGAAGTCGCTATTTAATCTGGTGTGCCTTACCTCTGGGACACCTCCCCCGTCTCTGCCGGAATCTCTGTGTCGTCACAGAGTAATGGCGTGTGTTCGCGCCTTTTTGACTTTTGTTGCTATGGGGTTTAGTTAGCAGGGAGTGTGTTTTATTATGTCTCCGTAACTTACCTGCTCCTCACTGTGTAGTCGCTTCTCCTCTATTCAAGTTGGGGCAGTCAGAAAGCGGTATCTGTGGGCTCCGGTCAGGCTGATATGCTTCTGCAGAGTTGGCACCAGTATTTCCCTCCGTGGGAAGAGCAAGGTGCAAGTCACTCAGTCCTGTAACAGATTGGACACTTTTCAAATAGATATAAATGTCCCTCAGAACTATCCATAGATCACCTTATAATATCGATATCAATGAATCTATGTAGGAGCTCAAACTTAGCACGTCTGCTCTCCACCAAGGCTAGCTCCGCCTCTATGCCTTTTTTTTTTAAAGGGTTTAATATTGAAGAAAGGGTGGGGTAGGATTGACAGAATGCTTGTAGGGGTCGGGGCACTTTTGGGGAATGTGTCAGTTAAGATGGGATAGTGATACTATACACAGCCCCCTGAGATCAATTTGAATGTTTATATTGTGCTGATTGCAAATACTTGACTTGCTTGCTGATTGCAGTACCTGTGTGTTTTTATTGATTTGAGGATTGAGAGCAGTGATCATGCTTTCTTTCATGTAATTAACAAGAGTCCATGAGCTAGTGACGTATGGGATATACATTCCTACCAGGAGGGGCAAAGTTTCCCAAACCTTAAAATGCCTATAAATACACCCCTCACCACACCCACAAATCAGTTTTACAAACTTTGCCTCCAAGGGAGGTGGTGAAGTAAGTTTGTGCTAGATTCTACGTTGATATGCGCTCCGCAGCAAGTTGGAGCCCGGTTTTCCTCTCAGCGTGCAGTGAATGTCAGAGGGATGTGAGGAGAGTATTGCCTATTGAATGCAGTGATCTCCTTCTACGGGGTCTATTTCATAAGGTTCTCTGTTATCGGTCGTAGAGATTCATCTCTTACCTCCCTTTTCAGATCGACGATATACTCTTATATTTACCATTTCCTCTACTGATTCTCGTTTCAGTACTGGTTTGGCTTTCTACAAACATGTAGATGAGTGTCCTGGGGTAAGTAAGTCTTATTTTCTGTGACACTCTAAGCTATGGTTGGGCACTTTATTTATAAAGTTCTAAATATATGTATTCAAACATTTATTTGCCTTGACTCAGAATGTTCAACTTTCCTTATTTCCAGACAGTCAGTTTCATATTTGGGATTATGCTTTAATTATCATATTTTTTTCTTACCTCAAAAATTTGACTTTTTCCCTGTGGGCTGTTAGGCTCGCGGGGGCTGAAAATGCTTCATTTTATTGCGTCATTTTTGGCGCGGACTTTTTTGGCGCAAAAATTCATTTCCGTTTCCGGCGTCATACGTGTCGCCGGAAGTTGCGTCATTTTTTGACGTTATTTTGCGCCAAAAATGTCGGCGTTCCGGATGTTGCGTCATTTTTGGCGCAAAAAGCATTTAGGCGCCAAATAATGTGGGCGTCTTTTTTGGCGCCAAAAAATATGGGCGTCGCTTTTGTCTCCACATTATTTCAGTCTCATTTTTCATTTGCTTCTGGTTGCTAGAAGCTTGATGTTTGGCATTTTTTTCCCATTCCTGAAACTGTCTTATAAGGAATTTGATCTATTTTGCTTTATATGTTGTTTTTTCTCTTACATATTGCAAGATGTCTCACGTTGCATCTGAGCCAGAAGATACTACAGGAAAACCTCTGCCTGCTGGATCTACCAAAGCTAAGTGTATCTGCTGTAAACTTTTGGTAGCTATTCCTCCAGCTGTTGTTTGTATTAAATGTCATGACAAACTTGTTAATGCAGATAATATTTCCTTTAGTGATGTACCATTGCCTGTTGCAGTTCCCTCAACATCTAAGGTGCAGAATGTTCCTGATAACATAAGAGATTTTGTTTCTGAATCCATAAAGAAGGCTTTGTCTGTTATTTCTCCTTCTAGTAAACGTAAAAAGTCTTTTAAATCTTCTCTTTCTACAGATGAATTTTTAAATGAACACCATCATTCTGATTCTTTGGACTCTTCTAGTTCAGAGGATTCTGTCTCAGAGATTGATGCTGATAAATCTTCATATTTATTTAAGATGGAATTTATTCGCTCTTTACTTAAAGAAGTACTAATTGCTTTAGAAATAGAGGATTCTAGTCCTCTTGATACTAATTCTATACGTTTAGATAAGGTTTTTAAAGCTCCTGCGGTTATTCCAGAAGTCTTTCCTGTTCCTAATGCTATTTCTGCAGTAATTGCTAAGGAATGGGATAGATTGGGTAATTCATTTACTCCTTCTAAACGTTTTAAGCAATTATATCCTGTTCCGCCTGACAGGTTAGAATTTTGGGACAAAATCCCTAAAGTTGATGGGGCTATTTCTACCCTTGCTAAACGTACTACCATTCCTACATCAGATGGTACCTCGTTTAAGGATCCTTTAGATAGAAAAATTGAATCTTTTCTAAGAAAAGCTTATCTATGTTCAGGTAATCTTCTTAGACCTGCTATATCATTGGCTGATGTTGCTGCAGCTTCAACTTTTTGGTTGGAAACTCTAGCGCAACAAGTAACAAATCGTGATTCTCATGATATTATTATTCTTCTCCAGCATGCTAATAATTTCATCTGTGATGCCATTTTTGATATTATTAGAGTTGATGTTAGATTTATGTCTCTGGCTATCTTAGCCAGAAGAGCTTTATGGCTTAAGACTTGGAATGCTGATATGGCTTCTAAATCAACTCTACTTTCCATTTCTTTCCAGGGAAACAAATTATTTGGTTCTCAGTTGGATTCTATTATTTCAACTGTTACTGGTGGGAAAGGAACTTTTTTACCACAGGATAAAAAGTCTAAAGGTAAAAACAGGGCTAACAATCGTTTTCGATCCTTTCGTTTCAACAAAGAACAAAAGCCTGATCCTTCGTCCTCAGGAGCAGTTTCAGTTTGGAAACCATCTCCAGTCTGGAATAAATCCAAGCCTGCTAGAAAGGCAAAGCCTGCTTCTAAGTTCACATGAAGGTACGGCCCTCATTCCAGTTCCGCTGGTAGGGGGCAGGTTACGTTTTTTCAAAGAAATTTGGATCAATTCTGTTCACAATCTTTGGATTCAGAACATTGTTTCAGAAGGGTACAGAATTGGTTTCAAGATGAGACCTCCTGCAAAGAGATTTTTTCTTTCCCATGTCCCAGTAAATCCAGTGAAAGCTCAAGCATTTCTGAATTGTGTTTCAGATCTAGAGTTGGCTGGAGTAATTATGCCAGTTCCAGTTCCGGAACAGGGGATGGGGTTTTATTCAAATCTCTTCATTGTACCAAAGAAGGAGAATTCCTTCAGACCAGTTCTGGATCTAAAATTATTGAATCGCTATGTAAGGATACCAACGTTCAAGATGGTAACTGTAAGGACTATATTGCCTTTTGTTCAGCAAGGGAATTATATGTCCACAATAGATTTACAGGATGCATATCTGCATATTCCGATTCATCCAGATCATTATCAGTTCCTGAGATTCTCTTTTCTAGACAAGCATTACCAATTTGTGGCTCTACCGTTTGGCCTTGCTACAGCTCCAAGAATTTTCACAAAGATTCTCGGTGCCCTTCTGTCTGTAATCAGAGAACAGGGTATTGTGGTATTTCCTTATTTGGACGATATCTTGGTACTTGCTCCGTCTTTACATTTAGCAGAGTCTCATACGAATCGACTTGTGTTGTTTCTTCAAGATCATGGTTGGAGGATCAATTTACTAAAAAGTTCTTTGATTCCTCAAACAAGGGTAACCTTTCTGGGTTTCCAGATAGATTCAGTGTCCATGACTCTGTCTTTAACAGACAAGAGACGTCTAAAATTGATTACAGCTTGTCGAAACCTTCAGTCACAATCATTCCCTTCGGTAGCCTTATGCATGGAAATTCTAGGTCTTATGACTGCTGCATCGGACGCGATCCCCTTTGCTCGTTTTCACATGCGACCTCTTCAGCTCTGTATGCTGAACCAATGGTGCAGGGATTACACGAAGATATCTCAATTAATATCTTTAAAACCGATTGTTCGACACTCTCTAACGTGGTGGACAGATCACCATCGTTTAATTCAGGGGGCTTCTTTTGTTCTTCCGACCTGGACTGTAATTTCAACAGATGCAAGTCTCACAGGTTGGGGAGCTGTGTGGGGATCTCTGACGGCACAAGGAGTTTGGGAATCTCAGGAGGTGAGATTACCGATCAATATTTTGGAACTCCGTGCAATTTTCAGAGCTCTTCAGTTTTGGCCTCTTCTGAAGAGAGAATCGTTCATTTGTTTTCAGACAGACAATGTCACAACTGTGGCATACATCAATCATCAAGGAGGGACTCACAGTCCTCTGGCTATGAAAGAAGTATCTCGAATTTTAGTTTGGGCGGAATCCAGCTCCTGTCTAATCTCTGCGGTTCATATCCCAGGTGTAGACAATTGGGAAGCGGATTATCTCAGTCGCCAAACGTTGCATCCGGGCGAATGGTCTCTTCACCCAGAGGTATTTCTTCAGATTGTTCAATTGTGGGGGCTCCCAGAGATAGATCTGATGGCCTCTCATCTAAACAAGAAACTTCCCAGGTATCTGTCCAGATCCCGGGATCCTCAGGCGGAGGCAGTGGATGCATTATCACTTCCTTGGAAGTATCATCCTGCCTATATCTTTCCGCCTCTAGTTCTTCTTCCAAGAGTAATCTCCAAGATTCTGAGGGAATGCTCGTTTGTTCTGCTAATAGCTCCGGCATGGCCTCACAGGTTTTGGTATGCGGATCTTGTCCGGATGGCATCTTGCCAGCCATGGACTCTTCCGTTAAGACCAGACCTTCTGTCACAAGGTCCTTTTTTCCATCCGGATCTGAAATCCTTAAATTTAAAGGTATGGAGATTGAACGCTTGATTCTTGGTCATAGAGGTTTCTCTGACTCCGTGATTAATACTATGTTACAGGCTCGTAAATCTGTATCTCGAGAGATATATTATAGAGTCTGGAAGACTTATATTTCTTGGTGTCTTTCTCATCATTTTTCTTGGCATTCTTTTAGAATACCGAGAATTTTACAATTTCTTCAGGATGGTTTGGATAAGGGTTTGTCCGCAAGTTCTTTGAAAGGACAAATCTCTGCTCTTTCTGTTCTTTTTCACAGAAAGATTGCTATTCTTCCTGATATTCATTGTTTTGTACAAGCTTTGGTTCGTATAAAACCTGTCATTAAGTCAATTTCTCCTCCTTGGAGTTTGAATTTGGTTCTGGGAGCTCTTCAAGCTCCTCCGTTTGAACCTATGCATTCATTGGACATTAAATTACTTTCTTGGAAAGTTTTGTTCCTTTTGGCTATCTCTTCTGCTAGAAGAGTTTCTGAATTATCTGCTCTTTCATGTGAGTCTCCTTTTCTGATTTTTCATCAAGATAAGGCGGTGTTGCGAACTTCTTTTGAATTTTTACCTAAAGTTGTGAATTCCAACAACATTAGTAGAGAAATTGTGGTTCCTTCATTATGTCCTAATCCTAAGAATTCTAAGGAGAAATCATTGCATTCTTTGGATGTTGTTAGAGCTTTGAAATATTATGTTGAAGCTACGAAATCTTTCCGTAAGACTTCTAGTCTATTTGTTATCTTTTCCGGTTCTAGGAAAGGCCAGAAAGCTTCTGCCATTTCTTTGGCATCTTGGTTGAAATCTTTAATTCATCTTGCCTATGTTGAGTCGGGTAAAACTCCGCCTCAGAGAATTACAGCTCATTCTACTAGGTCAGTATCTACTTCCTGGGCGTTTAGGAATGAAGCTTCGGTTGACCAGATCTGCAAAGCAGCAACTTGGTCTTCTTTGCATACTTTTACTAAATTCTACCATTTTGATGTATTTTCTTCTTCTGAAGCAGTTTTTGGTAGAAAAGTTCTTCAGGCAGCGGTTTCAGTTTGAATCTTCTGCTTATGTTTTTTGTTAAACTTTATTTTGGGTGTGGATTATTTTCAGCAGGAATTGGCTGTCTTTATTTTATCCCTCCCTCTCTAGTGACTCTTGTGTGGAAAGATCCACATCTTGGGTAGTCATTATCCCATACGTCACTAGCTCATGGACTCTTGTTAATTACATGAAAGAAAACATAATTTATGTAAGAACTTACCTGATAAATTCATTTCTTTCATATTAACAAGAGTCCATGAGGCCCACCCTTTTTTGTGGTGGTTATGATTTTTTTGTATAAAGCACAATTATTCCAATTCCTTATTTTATATGCTTCGCACTTTTTCTTATCACCCCACTTCTTGGCTATTCGTTAAACTGATTTGTGGGTGTGGTGAGGGGTGTATTTATAGGCATTTTAAGGTTTGGGAAACTTTGCCCCTCCTGGTAGGAATGTATATCCCATACGTCACTAGCTCATGGACTCTTGTTAATATGAAAGAAATGAATTTATCAGGTAAGTTCTTACATAAATTATGTTATTCAAATGGAGTGAGCTGGTGTTAGAACGTGAGCTGTCACTAAGTACTCAAGAACTACCACTAGTGTGGAACAGGATAGCCCTTTCCTTTCAGATCCCTTTCCAATTCCTTCCAGGGTGGTGGTGTCTGGGCCAGAGGAGGGGGGGCTGAGGGGGCGTGGCTCTGCCGTTCTATACAAATTTCCAGGGCCGGTCTGATTTCCCCGGATTTTTGGAGCTGTTATTTAAATTGAAAATAATGGATTTGTGGAGCTGCTTTTGTTAAATAGCCTATTTTTGGATCAGTTATTTTTTCGTCATTAACAGCAGTTATTTTCTGGTGTATAAAATAAGATAAAGTATATTATTGTAATGGGTTAATATATTACTACTCCATTTTAATAGGTTAGGCGTAATGTTTGGTTACTCAAGATGTGTGGGCGGAGTTCCGGAAAATGCCGATTCACAATTTTGATAGTCATCGGTTTCGACACAATACCGGCATTTAAGAAGCGGAGTCTGAAATGCTTCATACTAATGCCTCTAGGTTCCAATAATGTTTGCCCCACTGACATTAGTTAGTAAAGTGGCAAAAATCCCCCACCCTTAAGAGAAACTCCCCTGAGTTTTAAGTCATAGAGGGGAAAAGGGTAATCAAGGTACTTACCAGTCTTGCAGCCCCTGGTCTGGCAGAAAAGAAACCTCATCCTGACCTAGGAACTTTAGCTGCAGGGCAGATACAATATCCCAGGTTTGACAGCCTCACTCGATCGCTGACAGGGACCTGAGGATAAAAGACAGAGTAACCAACACCGGTTTTCTATCAAATGGGGTAGCATTGATGTTAAAATTAAAGCAAGGACCACCTCGCCGCCTTCTAACTGCTAAAGCCACCATTACTCTTACTAAATAGTTTAACATAGACACAGCATAGCTCCAATCCTTGCTTGCAGGGAAAAGTACCCATTAAAGGATTTAATAGTTGATTTTCTTCAGACACATCTTCACACACCCCCTACAATATACGAAGCAAAGAATGACTGGGAGTTATGGGAAGTGGGAGTGATACTTAACAGCTCTGCTGGGGTGTTCTTTGCTTCCCCATGGTGGCCAGGAGTTGAATTCCCACTAGTAATTGAATGGATTTGTGGACTCTCCATGCCTTTGGAAAGAAATTGTTTTTTTTATTAAAAAAAAAAAAAGCCTAATATTTAGCAAACTAGGTACGGGTAGACAGCTGTCAGTACCCAAGATGGTGGCAAATAGGTAGAGGGGGGGAGGGTTAGGGAGCGATTTGGGGAGGGGGGGGGGGGTCAGGGAGGTTGGGGGCTAAGGGGGAATCCTACACTGCAGAATATATATAAATAAAAATTATATTTAAAAAAAGCATTTTATTTTAGTACTGGCAGACTTTCTGCCAGTACTTAAGATGGGGGTGACAATTGTGGGGTGGGGTAGGGAAGAGCTGTTTGAGAGGGATCAGGGGGTGGGATGTGTCAGGTGGGAGGCTGATCTCTACACTAAAGCTAAAATTAACCCCTTCACTGCTGGACATAAGCCATATATGTCTGCTATTTCTGAACAAAGGGGATCCCAGAGAAGCATTTACAACCATTTGTACCATAATTGCACACGCTGTTTGTAAAAAATTTCAGTAAGAAATCTAAAGTTTGTGAAAGTTAACTTTTTTTTATTTGATCGAATTTGGCGGTGAAATGGTCTACTAAAATATATATATATATATATATATATATATATATATATATATATATATATATATATATATATATATATATATATATATATATATATATATATATATATATATATATATATATATATATATATATATATATATATATATATATATATATATACACACACACACACACACACACTGCTCAAAAAAATAAAGGGAACACTAAAATAACACATCCTAGATCTGAATGAATAAAATATTCTAATTAAATACTTTGTTCTTTACATAGTTGAATGTGCTGACAACAAAATCACACAAAAATTAAAAAATGGAAATCAAAATTTTCAACCCATGGAGGTCTGGATTTGGAGTCAAACTCAAAATTAAAGTGGAAAAACACACTACAGGCAGATCCAACTTTGATGTAATGTCCTTAAAACAAGTCAAAATGAGGCTCAGTAGTGTGTGTGGCCTCCACGTGCCTGTATGACCTCCCTACAACGCCTGTGCATGCTCCTGATGAGGTGGCGGATGGTCTCCTGAGGGATCTCCTCCCAGACCTGGACTAAAGCATCCACCAACTCCTGGACAGTCTGTGGTGCAAAGTGAAGTTGGTGGATGGAGCGAGACATGATGTCCCAGATGTGCTCAATTGGATTCAGGTCTGGGGAACGGGAGGGCCAGTCCATAGCATCAATGCCTTCATCTTGCAGGAACTGCTGACACACTCCAGCCACATGAGGTCTAGCATTGTCTTGCATTAGGAGGAACCCAGGGCCAACCGCACCAGCATATGGTCTCACAAGGGGTCTGAGGATCTCATCTTGATACCTAATGGCAGTCAGGCTACCTCTGGCGAGCACATGGAGGGCTGTTTGGCCCCTCAAAGAAATGCCACCCCACACCATTACTGACCCACTGCCAAACTGGCCATGCTGGAGGATGTTGCAGGCAGCAGAATGTTCTCCACGGCGTCTCCAGACTGTCACGTCTGTCAAATGTGCTCAGTGTGCCCCTGCTTTCATCTGTGAAGAGCACAGGGCGCCAGTGGCGAATTTGCCAATCTTGGTGTTCTCTGGCAAATGTCAAACGTCCTGCACGGTGTTGGACTGTAAGCACAACCCCCACCTGTTGACGTTGGGTCCTCATACCACCCTCATGGAGTCTGTTTCTGACCGTTTGAGCAGACACATGCACATTTGTGGCCTGCTGGAGGTCATTTTGCAGGGCTCTGGCAGTGCTCCTCCTGTTCCTCCTTGCACAAAGGCGGAGGTAGCGGTCCTGCTGCTGGGTTGTTGCCCTCCTACGGCCTCCTCCATGTCTCCTGATGTACTGGCCTGTCTCCTGGTAGTGCCTCCATGCTCTGGACACTACGCTGACAGACACAGCAATCCTTCTTGCCACAGCTCGCACTGATGTGCCATCCTGGATGAGCTGCACTACCTGAGCCACTTGTGTGGGTTGTAGACTCCGTCTCATGCTACCACTAGAGTGCAAGCACCACCAGCATTCAAAAGTGACCATAACATCAGCCAGAAAGCATAGGAACTGAGAAGTGGTCTGTGGTCACCACCTGCAGAACCACTCCTTTATTGGGGGTGTCTTGATAATTGCCTATAATTTCCACCTGTTGTCTATCCCATTTGCACAACAGCATGTGAAATTGATTGTCACTCAGTGTTGCTTCCTAAGTGGACAGTTTGATTTCACAGAAGTGTGATTGACTTGGAGATACATTGTGTTGTTTAAGTGTTCCCTTTATTTTTTTGAGCAGTGTATATATATATATATATAACCACAACTTAAGTATCAAAGAAAAAAATGTCCTAAAAACACTTATGGACAATGAACAAATTATAATTCGTGAGGCTGACAAGGGAGGAGGGATTGTAATCCTAGATAGGATAGACTATCTGGAGGAAGCAACACGTCAGCTGTCAGATACAACCACATATGTGACACTGAGAAATGACCCTACCTCCATATTTATAAGATCATATACTGAACTTATTAATAGTGGCTATCAAAATAGAGTACTGTCCGAAAGAGAGAGGAAATATCTAGCCAATGACGAACCTAAGACGGCAATATTTTATTATTTGCCAAAAATCCACAAGAGTCTAGAGAAACCTCCCGGGAGACCCATTATCTCGGGAATAGATTCTCTGACATCTAGACTCTCAGAATATGTGGATTTATTTCTTAGACCTATGGTTGTGAACTTAAAATCATACTTGAGAGACACTCCTCATCTCTTACAAATACTAGAGGGCCTAGAATGGAAACCCACGTACAAATGGGCAACCCTAGACGTAACGGCACTATATACATCAATCCCACATGAATGTGGGATTGATGCTATTAAAAGATCTTTAAACTTAACTAATCATATTGCACCGATACAGAGAAACTTCATACTAGAATCCATTAGGTACATCCTAAAAAACAACTACTTCAGATTTGAAGGAAACTTTTACCTACAATGTACAGGGACCCGCAATGGGCACCAAATTTGCGCCCAATTTTGCGAACCTGTACATGGGAGTCTTCGAGGAAGATATGATCTATGAAGATTCTAATTTTAAATATAAAAATATAATCCGATGGCATCGGTTCATAGATGACATTCTGATTATTTGGGATGGCGAAGTTGAACTTTGGAATACCTTTGTACATGAGCTTAATACAAACTGTATGAACCTAAAGTTCACCCAAAGACTAGAAGAGTCCGCAATTGACTTTTTGGACATTACACTATATATTTCTGAGGGAAAAATATGCAGCAAACTTTATAGGAAATCTACGGATACTAATGGTTATCTAGACGCAAGAAGCAGCCACCACCCTAAGTGGATAGAAAACATCCCTTACGGTCAGTTTCAAAGACTGAGGCGTAATTGCACTGATATCAATAATTTTAAAATAGAAGCACATACCCTGAAAGATAAGTTTGTAGAGAAACACTATCCTATAGAGACAGTCCAGGGTGCATATGAGAAAGTAATTAAACTGGATAGGCAGACACTCATACGAGGAAAGGATATTAGTCAAGAACAACCAGCTGCTAATATGAACAACATAAGTAGAAGTACTGTCAGACATAAAAGGGATAATAGAATTAACTTTGTCACTACATTCAATGAAGGACACTGGAAAATCAAAAATATATTACAAAAGAATTGGTCAATACTAAAGAATGACCCTATACTTAAGGATACTATAGGAAATAGACCAAATGTTACCTATAAGAAAAATAAAAATTTGAAAAACCTCTTGGCACCTAGCGATACACAATTAACAAAGAAAAAAGGTAGTGGTAAGATCACGAATCTACAAGGCTTCTATAAGTGCTATAGAAAGAACTGCGTCTGTTGTGCACATACACACAAAGAGAAAAAGTATAACAAATATATTGATAGCGGGACAAAGGGAGACAATTACCCCATTAAAGGCTTACTAAACTGCAAATCAGACTTTGTTGTTTACATGTTAGAATGCACATGCAGCAACCCTAAAAGGTATATAGGGCGCACGACACGGGGTCTTAAAATTCGCTGCCTTGAGCATATGAAAAATATTGAGGCAGGTATACTAAAAAACCCACTAATAACCCACTTTTCTCAGGTTCATGGAAAAAATAACAAGGAATTTTTTATTAAAGCAATAGACCACATACTACCAGGTAAAAGAGGGGGTAGTAGACTCCTAGAATTACGCAAACGGGAGACGATGTGGATTCATAAACTAGAAACTCTAGAACCCAAAGGGCTAAACAGAGATATTGACCTTGCAGCCTTTCTGTAATAATCCAAGATAGTATTTTATTGTGTCCATTCTTAATACGTGTTAATAGAAACAGAAACACATACTAATATAATAAACAATGATCAGCTTTTATACACAAAGGCTGTGATAGTTATAGAAAAATTGTTTTAAATACAAAAACAATATACCCATCATCTACTTACAAACTAACAGCGGTTTTAAGTGGTCCTGTAATAATAATAAAAACAGGGAACCCTATGAAACATTATTTTATAACATGCTTCTTTACAATGTACTATTTTAAAGTTTTAAATAATTTTATAAAGTTTTAAAATGTTATATATATAGATTCTATTTATCTAATCACTTTTTATTTAATCTGTGTAAAACTTAAAACGTGTAACTATGCCTCTAAGATTATGTTGTCTTATGTAAATTCACCAGCTGGTATGCTTTGCAGCTGAAGGAATTTGACATAGGATTTAAACATGTGAGGAGACTAATATGTTTTAGCATTCTCTGAAAGAACATGTAGACCATGTACACAATGGATTATATGTTTGGGATACTACTGCGTGTCTAAGTAATATTGCACACTTTATGTAAATACGAAATAAGCACAAATTTGTCTGCCCTTATTCAAAATGGCGATAGAGGGGCACACAGGAGGCAGACTAGCCTCACTAATGCGTATAAATAGATCAAGGTAGGGGGGCGGCCCACACCTCTGATGAAGTAACCCATTGGTTACGAAACGCGTTAGGCTCCGCCCCCCGCCACACGCTGACATTGCACGCTGTGCCTATACACCTACACGGAGCTGCATAAAGGATTGGACTGCTTTAATATCTACTTATATAAGCAGATCTGCGAATATCCTTTGGTGCTCCATACTTGTTTATATATTTATCAGAGCAATTTAGTCACTTGTGTTTCTAGCACTGCATGCTGGATGTAACACCTGTATGACTACAGCTCTATAGTGTTTTTTTCTGCTAAACGTGGAATATTTCTCTCTCTTCTCCTACAAAGAAATACCTGTAGGGGCTTTTATCTTGCACTGTTAAAAACGATATCTTTTTGTGTGTACATATATAAATAAACACCTGTTTTTATCACTATAACCTGGTAGTTGTATATTTTAAACAGTACACACTATCGTACTCCTATGCCCTAGTCCCCTTCTAGATATAGGCTGCAGAGATCCAGGAACACTCTGCAGACTCCAAGGAGGAACTGGAGACCTGAGGACCTATAGGAGGGCGATACGAGACCTGAGTATATAAACAGAAGCGCTTATTACATACCTCATAAGCTGAGGTTGAATCAGGTGAGAGCGGATTTTTTCCAACTGTTAAAGTATAAGTTATTTATCTAAACGTACTACACGAAGTGTGCCTCTGGGCGCTTGTTTTGTCTCACACTCTTCTAGATCACTAAGAGGAACCTTGCCCTGCGGGGGATCTTTCTTCTTCTCTCAGACGAGCAGCCTACTCCTCCACAGCACACAGGAACTAGCATTGTGGATATTAATGAACAATATACATCCATAGACTTGCCATACTTGACTGAATGAGACTGTTTGATGCTTAACTAGCAAGGGTCCTGCATATACATATATTTTCCAGTAGTGGATGGGAAGATATATTAAGACCAACAGCACACTCATAAACTTCTAGCGCTGATCTTTTTTATTTCTATCATTTTCTTTGGGTATTCTCTATAGTCACTTGTGACTTATACTGTATATCATGTCATCAGCAGCAGAAGAAACATCCACCTTTATATGTAACTTTGGGGTTTATTTTGACCCTGACAGCAAAAAGAGAACTCTATCTGTAGATTTACAAGGTGATAATAATACTAGTAATGTACCTAAGCCAGTTAATCCTAAAGAACTGTTTAAACAGGTGGAGAAATTAAGCAGAATACAGATAAAAAACTGGTGTGATATAATAGGATTAGAAACCTATTTGAAAGCAGGTGTCATACCTAAAGGCTTAATGCTAAATAAAACTGCTATATTTAACAGCACAGATATAGAATTGATCACTGAATGGGAAACTGTTTTAGAAGAATGTTCAACTAAACTAATAAGAATCATAATTAGATTCAGAGAAGCAAACTTAGACAAAGTAACCGCTGAATTACAAAAAATAAGAACCTTACTGTTACCTTTCAAAGGAGACACACACTATGACAAACTAGATAGTGACATAAGAGAAAGAATGAGTAAATTAGAGAGGGATCTAAAACTTAAGAAAAAGAAAAAACTAGAAAGAGACATTCAAAGGAAAGCTAGTGAACAAGCAGGAAACATAGAGATTGAAACTGATGTACCATTTACACCCATTACACCAGGAGGAAACGATACACCCAATTCACCACTTACAGTATCTAAGACTACTGGGAATACTCTGTACAGTGATATTATTCGAAACAATCACATAAAAGAAAAAGAAACCAAGAGAGCTGATCCAAGAACTCCTAAACCATCCAACATCAGATTCGAATTCCCCCCTAGAAAACCAACCCCTAGACATAATAGATATGATTATGCTAATAGAGGGTATCCGTCCCAACACATTAACTATAAACAAGAATACTATAGGGATGAAGGATATAGCAGAAATGAATCATACCATTCATATAGAGGAAATAACTACCACACGAGAGGCAGAAGATTTCACAATTTCAATTCAAATAGGAATAATCAATATCCACATAAGATAGGGAACCACAATCAGGAATGGAGAGATACATGGGAACAAATAAGGACACCCAGAGAGCAATACAACCAAAATAGCCACAGAAATAGAAACAATTATCAAGATAAGGATTTTCACGAGAGACATCTGACAGACAGACCCAGGAACATAGAGATACAAAGAGAAGGAAGGGAGACACAATACACACCCTTAGAGTGGAGACAACCACAAATACCCCCAGAAGGGAGAAGGGGAAAAAGACAAATGGAAGAAGAAGAGGGTGCAGGGCTGGAAGAAAATCTCAGCTTAAAAAGACGAAGGGAAATGAGATAATAGTTAAAAAAGAAGATTCTATCAAAATCTTTAACCTTTCTAAACATATACTAAACTTGGAGGAGACAAGTCTACTTAAAAGAGGCCTGTCCTTTGCACCAACTCAAAAACCTAACCCGTTTGAGCTTTTCATTGACATAAACAAATTCATAAGAAAACTCACACTAGTCAGACATTTTGAAAAGGAAAAAAGACTACAAAATTCTGATAGCCTGACACAGACAGACATGGAAACACTAGAAGCCCTAATGGATCTAGAGAATGAGAGTAGAAATAACTTTCAGACCCAACCAGAACTCAGTAATGATTCAGAAATAATAGATGAATTCAAAATAATTAATAGTGGTCTCAGACCAAAGTCCATATTTTTCCCGGTTCAATCACAGGGTAAATATATCAGCCAGTTTAAAGACAAAGTTACAAAAGAGTGCATGGACCTGTGCGATAACTATAAAATATATAACCACAACTTAAGTATCAAAGAAAAAAATGTCCTAAAAACACTTATGGACAATGAACAAATTATAATTCGTGAGGCTGACAAGGGAGGAGGGATTGTAATCCTAGATAGGATAGACTATCTGGAGGAAGCAACACGTCAGCTGTCAGATACAACCACATATGTGACACTGAGAAATGACCCTACCTCCATATTTATAAGATCATATACTGAACTTATTAATAGTGGCTATCAAAATAGAGTACTGTCCGAAAGAGAGAGGAAATATCTAGCCAATGACGAACCTAAGACGGCAATATTTTATTATTTGCCAAAAATCCACAAGAGTCTAGAGAAACCTCCCGGGAGACCCATTATCTCGGGAATAGATTCTCTGACATCTAGACTCTCAGAATATGTGGATTTATTTCTTAGACCTATGGTTGTGAACTTAAAATCATACTTGAGAGACACTCCTCATCTCTTACAAATACTAGAGGGCCTAGAATGGAAACCCACGTACAAATGGGCAACCCTAGACGTAACGGCACTATATACATCAATCCCACATGAATGTGGGATTGATGCTATTAAAAGATCTTTAAACTTAACTAATCATATTGCACCGATACAGAGAAACTTCATACTAGAATCCATTAGGTACATCCTAAAAAAACAACTACTTCAGATTTGAAGGAAACTTTTACCTACAATGTACAGGGACCGCAATGGGCACCAAATTTGCGCCCAATTTTGCGAACCTGTACATGGGAGTCTTCGAGGAAGATATGATCTATGAAGATTCTAATTTTAAATATAAAAATATAATCCGATGGCATCGGTTCATAGATGACATTCTGATTATTTGGGATGGCGAAGTTGAACTTTGGAATACCTTTGTACATGAGCTTAATACAAACTGTATGAACCTAAAGTTCACCCAAAGACTAGAAGAGTCCGCAATTGACTTTTTGGACATTACACTATATATTTCTGAGGGAAAAATATGCAGCAAACTTTATAGGAAATCTACGGATACTAATGGTTATCTAGACGCAAGAAGCAGCCACCACCCTAAGTGGATAGAAAACATCCCTTACGGTCAGTTTCAAAGACTGAGGCGTAATTGCACTGATATCAATAATTTTAAAATAGAAGCACATACCCTGAAAGATAAGTTTGTAGAGAAACACTATCCTATAGAGACAGTCCAGGGTGCATATGAGAAAGTAATTAAACTGGATAGGCAGACACTCATACGAGGAAAGGATATTAGTCAAGAACAACCAGCTGCTAATATGAACAACATAAGTAGAAGTACTGTCAGACATAAAAGGGATAATAGAATTAACTTTGTCACTACATTCAATGAAGGACACTGGAAAATCAAAAATATATTACAAAAGAATTGGTCAATACTAAAGAATGACCCTATACTTAAGGATACTATAGGAAATAGACCAAATGTTACCTATAAGAAAAATAAAAATTTGAAAAACCTCTTGGCACCTAGCGATACACAATTAACAAAGAAAAAAGGTAGTGGTAAGATCACGAATCTACAAGGCTTCTATAAGTGCTATAGAAAGAACTGCGTCTGTTGTGCACATACACACAAAGAGAAAAAGTATAACAAATATATTGATAGCGGGACAAAGGGAGACAATTACCCCATTAAAGGCTTACTAAACTGCAAATCAGACTTTGTTGTTTACATGTTAGAATGCACATGCAGCAACCCTAAAAGGTATATAGGGCGCACGACACGGGGTCTTAAAATTCGCTGCCTTGAGCATATGAAAAATATTGAGGCAGGTATACTAAAAAACCCACTAATAACCCACTTTTCTCAGGTTCATGGAAAAAATAACAAGGAATTTTTTATTAAAGCAATAGACCACATACTACCAGGTAAAAGAGGGGGTAGTAGACTCCTAGAATTACGCAAACGGGAGACGATGTGGATTCATAAACTAGAAACTCTAGAACCCAAAGGGCTAAACAGAGATATTGACCTTGCAGCCTTTCTGTAATAATCCAAGATAGTATTTTATTGTGTCCATTCTTAATACGTGTTAATAGAAACAGAAACACATACTAATATAATAAACAATGATCAGCTTTTATACACAAAGGCTGTGATAGTTATAGAAAAATTGTTTTAAATACAAAAACAATATACCCATCATCTACTTACAAACTAACAGCGGTTTTAAGTGGTCCTGTAATAATAATAAAAACAGGGAACCCTATGAAACATTATTTTATAACATGCTTCTTTACAATGTACTATTTTAAAGTTTTAAATAATTTTATAAAGTTTTAAAATGTTATATATATAGATTCTATTTATCTAATCACTTTTTATTTAATCTGTGTAAAACTTAAAACGTGTAACTATGCCTCTAAGATTATGTTGTCTTATGTAAATTCACCAGCTGGTATGCTTTGCAGCTGAAGGAATTTGACATAGGATTTAAACATGTGAGGAGACTAATATGTTTTAGCATTCTCTGAAAGAACATGTAGACCATGTACACAATGGATTATATGTTTGGGATACTACTGCGTGTCTAAGTAATATTGCACACTTTATGTAAATACGAAATAAGCACAAATTTGTCTGCCCTTATTCAAAATGGCGATAGAGGGGCACACAGGAGGCAGACTAGCCTCACTAATGCGTATAAATAGATCAAGGTAGGGGGGCGGCCCACACCTCTGATGAAGTAACCCATTGGTTACGAAACGCGTTAGGCTCCGCCCCCCGCCACACGCTGACATTGCACGCTGTGCCTATACACCTACACGGAGCTGCATAAAGGATTGGACTGCTTTAATATCTACTTATATAAGCAGATCTGCGAATATCCTTTGGTGCTCCATACTTGTTTATATATTTATCAGAGCAATTTAGTCACTTGTGTTTCTAGCACTGCATGCTGGATGTAACACCTGTATGACTACAGCTCTATAGTGTTTTTTCTGCTAAACGTGGAATATTTCTCTCTCTTCTCCTACAAAGAAATACCTGTAGGGGCTTTTATCTTGCACTGTTAAAAACGATATCTTTTTGTGTGTACATATATAAATAAACACCTGTTTTTATCACTATAACCTGGTAGTTGTATATTTTAAACAGTACACACTATCGTACTCCTATGCCCTAGTCCCCTTCTAGATATAGGCTGCAGAGATCCAGGAACACTCTGCAGACTCCAAGGAGGAACTGGAGACCTGAGGACCTATAGGAGGGCGATACGAGACCTGAGTATATAAACAGAAGCGCTTATTACATACCTCATAAGCTGAGGTTGAATCAGGTGAGAGCGGATTTTTTCCAACTGTTAAAGTATAAGTTATTTATCTAAACGTACTACACGAAGTGTGCCTCTGGGCGCTTGTTTTGTCTCACACTCTTCTAGATCACTAAGAGGAACCTTGCCCTGCGGGGGATCTTTCTTCTTCTCTCAGACGAGCAGCCTACTCCTCCACAGCACACAGGAACTAGCATTGTGGATATTAATGAACAATATACATCCATAGACTTGCCATACTTGACTGAATGAGACTGTTTGATGCTTAACTAGCAAGGGTCCTGCATATACATATATTTTCCAGTAGTGGATGGGAAGATATATTAAGACCAACAGCACACTCATAAACTTCTAGCGCTGATCTTTTTTATTTCTATCATATATATATATATATATATATATGTGTGTGTGTGTGTGTGTGAAGGGTTATTCAGGGATTCCTGAAAGATATCAGTGTTCCAATGTAACTATCGCTAATTTTGTGAAAGAAAATGGTTTGGAAATAGCAAAGTGCTACTTGTACTTATTGCCCTATAACCTGCAAAGAATATGTAAACATTGGGTATTTCTAAACTCAGGACAAAATTTTGAAACTATTTAGCATGGGTGTTTATTGGTGGTAGAAGTTAGAAAAAGTGTGTGTTTTTCATCATATTTTATTAAAAAAAAATTGTAGTAAATTATATGATATGATGAAAGTCCATTTAATGGCGAGCAAAATGGTATATGTATGAATACAGTAAATGATTAAAAAGGAAAATTACAGCTAAACACAAACACCGCAGAAATTTAAAAATAGCCCTTGTCCTTAAAGGGACAGTTTACTCAAAAAAGTATCCCCTTTAATTTGTTCCCAATTATCCACTTTACCTGCTGGGGTATATTAAATTGTTAACAAGTATTTTCATTGCTCTTATATTGGCATTTGAAATTGTTTATCTAGCCTGTGGTATCCCCACCCATCCTGAAAGTTTTTGGCCTCGAGGTTAGCACAGCCAGTAGAAGAAATTACACTCCCAGTGGGTTATAGAAGAAATAAAGTAATACAATGTTAATTTTCCATTGTTCTCTCCAAGTATTAGTGATTGGTTTATGGGCAGATATAAGATAAAAGGAACAGGTATATTTACATAATGTGATAACGTAATGAGATCTGATTATAACTACAAGCTCAACTCACTTTAATAGGTTGTGGCTTCAAAAACCAAAATCAACTAATTCATATACACAAATAAATCTTAAAAAAAAGCAAATCTCATACATTTTATGCTCTGCAGCTGGTAAAAAAAGTAAATTTGAAACACATTAAGGGAAAAACAATTTTACAGTATATTGTCCCTTTAACGGTAAGAAAAATGGTCTGGTCACTAAGGGGTTAAAGTAAACCATGCCTGCTCAGAAGTGACTTATGTAACAAAATTTTTTTTTGCAGAAGCAATATGCTACTGACAATGCTGAGCTAGAATTTTGGTGCATGGGCTTTCACAGGATATGTGTGTATACCACTGAAACTAACGTGCTAGAAGCCTTTTTGAAAATGGAAGTATTATGCAAAAATTATATTTCTAATGGTAGTGAAAGCCCACGAAAATCTGTTCTAACATATGGGAATTACATCACCTGGCCACCAAGAGGACCTAGACGCCCCCAACAAGAGCATTTAACTATCACTCCTACTGCCGCTTCACTGTACAGCTTCTGTATAAAGGGACATAAAACAGTATGAACTAACATAAGTTTCTAAATATATAATGCAGCAAAAGCTTTCCTGCAAAAAGGGTTGGGTTTTATGCTCCATTAACCCCTTTAATTCAGACATAGTTTTGTTTGCAGCAAGCTCCCCCTGGGCATTTCCATATATGGAAGGTGCTATCCAGGCCATAGCTTCTTTAGAATGCACTCATGCACGGCAGGGGGCAGTCACATGACACCTGACTAAAGCAGTGCACAGTATAATGCTGAAGCTTTCACAAAGCATGTGACATTATCCCCATGGAAATGAGCAAGCATCTTTGCAACAAACAGTAACAGTACCTGCCGTCCCTTCTCACCTCCCCCCCTTGCTTGCATAAGTAATTATCCTCACATGCACACTGATATGATTCCACAAGGTTTGGATTAGGACACTGATAAGCGGGGTGGAGCAGTGTAAGTAATTTTGCAGATTTTTGGAAATTTTACTAAAATACTTTTTTTTACACTTCCCCCACCACACACACACTTTTACCTCAGTTGACCCTTTTATAATATGCACTGAACTCAAAATGTGAAGGTGTGTGTTATGGGCATATAAGCCTCCTTGACATTTTTTGCTCTGCTCCACGCTTTCTTTGGGTTTCTTGTGCCTCCATGGCATGCAGAGATTTCTCAGATCTTGCAATCCCTCTAAAGATTTCTCAGATCTTGCAATCCCTCTAACAGGCACTATTATGAGAACAACCTGCAGGAGGAGGGATTTTATTTCCCACCTTGAGGTGCACTTCGCCCTAGTCTTCCCTCTATCTACACTTGCTGAGTACTGGTCCTTATCATTTTTGTCTAGCGGAAGGAGGGGGTAAGGCACGCTAACCGGAGCTTAGTGGCTGACGCCGCATTGTCCCTGGCTCTTTTGAAGCTTCTTATCAAAGGAAGTTATATATGAGAGTCTTATGGGGACATTGGATAGCGGGGGTGAGATGGACCAACGAGGAGCTGATGACTGCTGAGGGGGACACAGTGGAAAAGTTAATTGACAAAAATAAATACTTAAAGGGAGAGTCAACACCAGAATTTCTGTTTTAAAAGATAGATAATCGGGGGCGTGTCTGGCCAGCAACCGAGTAAGGAGGAAAATATGGGAGCACTTTATTTGATTAATTTGCTGGATATCCTCAGCCAATAGCGACATTGAGAGCTATTTTCTCATAAAAAGCCTTGTATAGAGACTCCTCTGTCTTTTGATACCAATATCATATGAAACATCCTAAAATGAAGCCCTAATTGGGAATTTTAAACTCCGGCCTGTACAACAACTACAGCACTTCTCCTGGGCTACTAGGAACTATAACAATCCTAACACTACTATATGCAGCAATAAGCCCTTCTTCTTTGGATGACCGGCTGGGGACTTGTTCGGTGCAACAGATATTGTGTAAATGGAGCAAGACAGACCAAAGGTATTGGAGGCGATCGATAATTGGGAATTGAAGGTCCGGTCATCTCTATTTCAGCACTTCTGTGATTTACAGAGAGACTTAGGACCAGTGCTGATAGTGTGGCAGCAGGAGCAACAGAGACTTATGGAGAGTAAAAATCTGCTAACACAGAGTCCTAAGAAGTTCCTGGTACAAGACGCCGCACCAACTTCAGATAAACAAAGTGCGCAGCAGATTCCCTCGCGGAGTGTTCAATATCGGGAGACCAACTTACAATTGACTGCGCAAGTATGAAGCAACAATAGGACGATGGTTCCCCAACTTCGTGTCCCTAAAGTATCTTACAATGACCTGCCCTGGAGACTTGGGTCGGGAGTTCATGGACAAGGGCAAATTGTAAGTGACTTACCATCCGATGGGCTACTGAGGAAAATGGAGTGGTTTCTTTTGTCTGGAGGCATTGTGCTGGACCCTGCTGCCTTCGGAGCCTGGTGACTGAGGGACTGTGTCCTGATTTTGAAAGCAGCCAGAATTGTTTTGGCATAGGCTAATTAACACTTTCTTTCTGACAAGAGCCATGCGGCTGACTATGAGGCTCACCTGTATTATGCTGATCGCTGTGGTTGGGGGTGTCCATGACTTTGTTTAACAGTTCTTGCTCCCATCTTCATTTCTTTCTTTTTTTATATATTATTACTTGCATTGCTATTATGGTATTGTGGGCAAATTGTGAGTTAGTTCTTAATGTTGCAGTTTTGCAGATTTTTTATTTTAATAGTTCTTTGACATGTTTTGTATTGTTTGGCACTTTGTGGGGTGGGATGGAGGTGTAGGCATATCGCTATTAACAGACCGGTTTTATTTTATTATAGTACACACCTTGCCTAAATAATGAGACCCTCTACCAGCAGAAATTGTTTAAAAGCCTCACTACTCTATTAGCCTCTAACTATAATGCAATTCAGGGCTGGTGTTAATTAGATGTATATTTCTTTCATGTAATTAGCAAGAGTCCATGAGCTAGTGACGTATGGGATATACATTCCTACCAGGAGGGGCAAAGTTTCCCAAACCTTAAAATGCCTATAAATACACCCCTCACCACACCCACAATTCAGTTTTACAAACTTTGCCTCCGATGGAGGTGGTGAAGTAAGTTTGTGCTAGATTCTACGTTGATATGCGCTCCGCAGCAAGTTGGAGCCCGGTTTTCCTCTCAGCGTGCAGTGAATGTCAGAGGGATGTGAGGAGAGTATTGCCTATTTGAATGCAGTGATCTGTACAAGACGCCGCACCAACTTCAGATAAACAAAGTGCGCAGCAGATTCCCTCGCGGAGTGTTCAATATCGGGAGACCAACTTACAATTGACTGCGCAAGTATGAAGCAACAATAGGACGATGGTTCCCCAACTTCGTGTCCCTAAAGTATCTTACGATGACCTGCCCTGGAGACTTGGGTCGGGAGTTCATGGACAAGGGCAAATTGTAAGTGACTTACCATCCGATGGGCTACTGAGGAAAATGGAGTGGTTTCTTTTGTCTGGAGGCATTGTGCTGGACCCTGCTGCCTTCGGAGCCTGGTGACTGAGGGACTGTGTCCTGATTTTGAAAGCAGCCAGAATCGTTTTGGCATAGGCTAATTAACACTTTCTTTCTGACAAGAGCCATGCGGCTGACTATGAGGCTCACCTGTATTATGCTGATCGCTGTGGTTGGGGGTGTCCATGACTTTGTTTAACAGTTCTTGCTCCCATCTTCATTTCTTTCTTTTTTTATATATTATTACTTGCATTGCTATTATGGTATTGTGGGCAAATTGTGAGTTAGTTCTTAATGTTGCAGTTTTGCAGATTTTTTTATTTGAATAGTTCTTTGACATGTTTTGTATTGTTTGGCACTTTGTGGGGTGGGATGGAGGTGTAGGCATATCGCTATTAACAGACCGGTTTTATTTTATTATAGTACACACCTTGCCTAAATAATGAGACCCTCTACCAGCAGAAATTGTTTAAAAGCCTCACTACTCTATTAGCCTCTAACTATAATGCAATTCAGGGCTGGTGTTAATAATTAGATGTATATTTCTTTCATGTAATTAGCAAGAGTCCATGAGCTAGTGACGTATGGGATATACATTCCTACCAGGAGGGGCAAAGTTTCCCAAACCTTAAAATGCCTATAAATACACCCCTCACCACACCCACAATTCAGTTTTACAAACTTTGCCTCCGATGGAGGTGGTGAAGTAAGTTTGTGCTAGATTCTACGTTGATATGCGCTCCGCAGCAAGTTGGAGCCCGGTTTTCCTCTCAGCGTGCAGTGAATGTCAGAGGGATGTGAGGAGAGTATTGCCTATTTGAATGCAGTGATCTCCTTCTAAGGGGTCTATTTCATAGGTTCTCTGTTATCGGTCGTAGAGATTCATCTCTTATATATACCATTACCTCTGCTGATTCTCGTTTCAGTACTGGTTTGGCTATCTGCTATATGTAGATGAGTGTCCTGGGGTAAGTAAGTCTTATTTTCTGTGACACTCCTAGCTATGGTTGGGCACTTTGTTTATAAAGTTCTAAATATATGTATTCAAACATTTATTTGCCTTGACTCAGAATGTTCAACTTTCCTTATTTTTCAGACAGTCAGTTTCATATTTGGGATAATGCATTTTAATTTAACATTTTTTACCTTAAAATTTGACTTTTTCCCTGTGGGCTGTTAGGCTCGCGGGGGCTGAAAATGCTTCATTTTATTGCGTCATTCTTGGCGCGGACTTTTTTGGCGCAAAAATTCTATTTCCGTTTCCGGCGTCATACGTGTCGCCGGAAGTTGCGTCATTCTTTGACGTTATTTTGCGCCAAAAATGTCGGCGTTCCGGATGTGGCGTCATTTTTGGCGCCAAAAAGCATTTAGGCGCCAAATAATGTGGGCGTCTTATTTGGCGCGAAAAAATATGGGCGTCACTTTTGTCTCCACATTATTTAAGTCTCATTTTTTATTGCTTCTGGTTGCTAGAAGCTTGTTCTTTGGCATTTTTTCCCATTCCTGAAACTGTCATTTAAGGAATTTGATCAATTTTGCTTTATATGTTGTTTTTTTCTTTTACATATTGCAAGATGTTCCACGTTGCAACTGAGTCAGAAGATACTTCAGGAAAATCACTGCACAATGCTGGAGCTACCAAGCTAAGTGTATCTGCTATAAACTTTTGGTATCTGTTTCTCCAGCTGTTATTTGTATTGCATGTCATGTCAAACTTATTAATGCAGATAAAATTTCCTTTAGTACTGTTACATTACCTGTTGCTGTTCCGTCAACATCTAATTTTCAGAGTGTTCCTGATAACATAAGAGATTTTATTTTTTAAATCCATTAAGAAGGCTATGTCTGTTATTTTTCCTTCTAGTATACATAAAAGTCTTTTAAAACTTCTCTTTTTTTCAGATGAATTTTTAAATGAACATCATTCTGATACTGATAATGGTTCTTCTGGTTCTGAGGTTTCTGTCTCAGAGGTTGATGCTGATAAATCTTTGTATTTGTTCAAGATGGAATTTATTCGTTCTTTACTTAAAGAAGTGTTATTTGCATTAGAAATAGAGGATTCTGGTCCTCTTGATACTAAATGTAAACGTTTAAATAAGGTTTTTAAATCTCCTGTAGTTATTCCAGAAGTGTTTTATCTCCCTGATGCTATTTCTGAAGTAATTTCCAGGGAATGGAATAATTTGGGTAATTTATTTACTCCTTCTAGACGTTTAAGCAAATTATATCCTGTGCCATCTGACAGATTAGAGTTTTTTGGGACAAAAATCCCTAAGGTTATGGGGCTGTCTCTACTCCTGCTAATGTACTACTATTCCTACGGCAGATAGTACTTCATTTAAGGATCCTTTAGATAGGAAAATTGATTCCTTTCTAAGAAAAGCTTACTTATGTTCAGGTAATCTTCTTAGACCTGCTATATTTTTAGCGGATGTTGCTGCAGCTTCAACTTTTTGGTTAGAAGCTTTAGCGCAACAAGTAACAGATCATAATTTTATAGCATTATTTTTATTCTATAATATGCTAATAATTTTATTGGTGATACCATCTTTTGATATCATTAGAGTTGATGTCAGGTATATGTCTCTAGCTATTTTAGCTAGAATAGCTTTATGGATTAAACTTGGAATGCTGACATGTCTTCTAAGTCAACTTTGCTTTCCCTTTCTTTCCAGGGTAAATAATCATTTTCGTTCCTTTCCTCACAAGGAACAAAAGCCTGATCCTTCATCCTCAGGAGCGGTATCAGTTTGGAAACTATTTCCAGTTTGGAATATATCCAAGCCTTATAGAAACCTATAGCCAGCTCCTAAGTACCTATGAAGGTGCGGCCCTTATTCCAGCTCAGCTGGTATGGGGCAGATTACGTTTTCTTCAAAGAAATTTGGATCAATTCCGTTCTTAATCTCTGGTTTCAGAAACATTGTTTCAGAAAGGTACAGAATTGGCTTCAAGTTAAGGCCTCCTGCTAAGAGATTCTTTTCTTTCCCGTGTCCCAGTTAACACAGCAAAGGCTCAGCATTTCTGAAATGTGTTTCAGATCTAGAGTTGGCTGGAGTATTTATGCCAGTTCCAGTTCTGGAACAGGGGCTGGGGTCTTATTTTATCTCTTCATTGTACCAAAGAAGGTCAATTCCTTCAGACCAGTTCCGGATCTATCATTATTGAATCATTATGTTAGGATACCAACATTCAAGTTGGTTACTGTAGGACTATCCTGCCTTTTGTTTAGCAAGGGCATTATATGTCTACAATAGATTTACAGGATGTGTATCTGCATATTCCGATTCATCCAGATCACTTTTAGTGTCTGAGATTCTCTTTTTAGACAAGCATTACCAGTTTTGTGGCTCTACCGTTTGGCTTAGCCTCAGTTCCAAGAATTTTTTTCAAAGGTTCTCGGTGCCCTTCTTTCTGTAATCAGAGAATAGGGTTTTGGTATTTCCTTATTTGGACGATATCTTGGTATTTGCTCAGTCTTCTCATTTTCGAAGAATCTCATACGAATCGACTTGTGTTGTTTCTTCAAGTTCATGGTTGGAGGATCAATTTACCAATCAGTTCATTGATTCCTCAGACAAGGGTAACCTTTTTAGGTTTCTAGATAAATTCAGTGTCTATGACTCTGTCCTTGTCAGACAAGAGAAGTTTAACATTGATATCAGCTTGTCAAAACCTTCAGTCACAATCATTCCCTTTGGTAGCCTTATGCATGGAAATGTTGGGTCTTAGGACTGCCGCATCAGATGCGATCTCCTTTGCTCGTTTTCACATGCGACCTCTTCAGCTCTGTATGCTGAACCAATGGTGCAGGGATTACTCAAAGATATCTCAATTAATATCTTTAAACCGATTTTACAACACTCTCTGACATGGTGGACAGATCACCATCGTTTAGTTCAGGGGGCTTCTTTGTTCTTCCGACCTGGACTATAATCTCAACAGATGCAAGTCTTACAGGTTGGGGAGCTGTGTGGGGGTATCTGACGGCACAAGGGGTTTGGGAATCTCAGGAGGTGAGATTTCCGATCAATATTTTGGAACTCCGTGCAATTTTCAGAGCTCTTCAGTCTTGGCCTCTTCTGAAGAGAGAGTTGTTCATTTGTTTTCAGATAGACAATGTCACAACTGTGGCATACATCAATCATCAAGGAGGGACTCACAGTCCTCTGGCTATGAAAGAAGTATCTTGAATTTTGGTTTGGGCGGAATCCAGCTCCTGTCTAATCTCTGCGGTTCATATCCCAGGTATGGACAATTGGAAAGCGGATTATCTCAGTCGTCAAACGTTGCATCCGGGCGAATGGTCTCTTCACCCAGAGGTATTTCTTCAGATTGTTCAAATGTAGGAACTTCCAGAAATAGATCTGATGGCTTCTCATCTAAACAAGAAACTTCCCAGGTATCTGTCCAGATCCCGGGATCCTCAGGCGGAGGCAGTGGATGCATTATCACTTCCTTGGAAGTATCATCCTCCCTATATCTTTCCGCCTCTAGTTCTTCTTCCAAGAGTAACCTCCAAGATTCTGAAGGAATGCTCGTTTGTTCTGCTGGTAGCTCCGGCATGGCCTTACAGGTTTTGGTATGCGGATCTTGTCTGGATGGCCTCTTGCCAACCGTGGACTCTTCCGTTAAGACCAGACCTTTTGTCTCAAGGTCCTTTTTTTCCATCAGGATCTGAAATCCTTAAATTTAAAGGTATGGCGATTGAACGCTTGATTCTTGGTCAAAGAGGTTTCTCTGACTCTGTGATTAATACTATGTTACAGGCTCGTACATCTGTATCCAGAGAGATATATTATAGAGTCTGGAAGACTTATATTTCTTGGTGTCTTTCTCATCATTTTTCTTGGCATTCTTTTAGAATACCGAGAATATTACAGTATTCTTCAGGATGGTTTAGATAAGGGTTTGTCCGCAAGTTCCTTGAAAGGTCAAATCTCTGCTCTTTCTGTTCTTTTTCACAGAAAGATTGCTATTCTTCCTGATATTCATTGTTTTGTACAAGCTTTGGTTCGTATAAAGCCTGTCATTAAGTCAATTTCTCCTCCTTGGAGTTTGAATTTGGTTCTGGGGGCTCTTCAAGCTCCTCCATTTGAACCTATGCATTCATTGGATATTAAATTACTTTCTTGGAAAGTTTTTTGTTCCTTTTGGCCATCTCTTCTGCCAGAAGAGTTTCTGAATTATCTGCTCTTTCTTGTGAGTCTCCTTTTCTGATTTTTCATCAGGATAAGGCGGTGTTGCGAACTTCTTTTGAATTTTTACCTAAAGTTGTGAATTCCAACAACATTAGTAGAGAAATTGTGGTTCCTTCATTATGTCCTAATCCTAAGAATTCTAAGGAGAAATAGTTGCATTCTTTGGATGTTGTTAGAGCTTTGAAATATTATGTTGAAGCTACGAAATCTTTTCGTAAGACTTCTAGTCTATTTGTTATTTTTTCCGGTTCTAGAAAAGGCCAGAAAGCTTCTGCCATTTCTTTGGCATCTTGGTTGAAATCTTTAATTCATCTTGCCTATGTTGAGTCGGGTAAAACTCCGCCTCAGAGAATTACAGCTCATTCTACTAGGTCAGTTTCTACTTCCTGGGCGTTTAGGAATGAAGCTTCGGTTGACCAGATCTGCAAAGCAGCGACTTGGTCCTCTTTGCATACTTTTACTAAATTATACCATTTTGATGTATTTTCTTCTTCTGAAGCAGTTTTTGGTAGAAAAGTACTTCAGGCAGCGGTTTCAGTTTGAATCTTCTGCTTATGTTTTTCATTAAACTTTATTTTGGGTGTGGATTATTTTCAGCAGGAATTGGCTGTCTTTATTTTATCCCTCCCTCTCTAGTGACTCTTGTGTGGAAAGATCCACTTCTTGGGTAGTCATTATCCCATACGTCACTAGCTCATGGACTCTTGCTAATTACATGAAAGAAAACATAATTTATGTAAGAACTTACCTGATAAATTCATTTCTTTCATATTAGCAAGAGTCCATGAGGCCCGCCCTTTTTTTGTGGTGGTTATGATTTTGTATAAAGCACAATTATTCCAATTCCTTATTTTATATGCTTTCGCACTTTTTTCTTATCACCCCACTTCTTGGCTATTCGTTAAACTGAATTGTGGGTGTGGTGAGGGGTGTATTTATAGGCATTTTAAGGTTTGGGAAACTTTGCCCCTCCTGGTAGGAATGTATATCCCATACGTCACTAGCTCATGGACTCTTGCTAATATGAAAGAAATGAATTTATCAGGTAAGTTCTTACATAAATTATGTTTTTTAGGTTTCTCTAAATATAAGGTTATAGAGCATTATACCTTTTTATTTATGTTAACCTATTGCCTTATTCTTATTATAGCATGGCAGTTGTCCTTTTAATATTTACTTGAAATTTCATTTTTGTTAGCTGTCCATACAGTTTTTAGGGAGCCTAATAATGAGCCTGGTGTGGGGGTTGTATATTTAATTAAACTAGCCCATTCATAGGCCTTTTTGTTACTCAGCTTCTCTGGAGTTACCTCTCTGCACTCTCTCTAAGGGTTAAAGAGGACTAATATATTGGTTTGAGGGGTATAACAGATAATAAGGGGCGAAACTACAGGGGGTGCAGAGGTCGCAGGTGCGACTGGGCCCCTGAGGGCCCAACCTAAAAAAAAAATTTTTTTTTTTTTATAATTTGTTTTTATTTTTATAAAAAAAATTTAACCTACCACTGCCTGCACTGATATCATGTGAGTGTGACATGACTACAGGGGTTAGTGTTTATGTTTTACCCATTGGTGTTTATGTGTGCGTGTATGGTGTGTGTATGTATGTGACTGTGTGTGTGTGTGTGGAACCAGCAAATTACAGACCTTGTTACTACAGCACCTGGGCCCTGTGGTTTCTAGTTACACCTCTGCAGATAATCATTTGGAATTTTTCCAGCTTCTAATTTTTACATATCCCTGGCCTTCCGGGTGTAGGGCCCGCACCTGGGAGGCAGGGTTTACACACCCAAGTTTGCGTAGAATTTTTTTTGCAATTCTTGAATCCATGCTCACAGGCATTATAACACTTCACTATTGCGCAAGTTGGTTTAGTTGGCTTACATACTATGTGAATTATTATCTGCTTCCTCACAATATTGCCAGCAGGTCATTTACATATGCTAGGCAATAACTTAGATTTCTATTTTTATAAATATTGTGCAGTATAGTTGACGGTCTTGTATGTTTCCTATCATTTTACATTTTTGTAAGGTGAGGTTGCTCAGTGTGTGTCTGCCTTTTCATTCCCCCCCCCCCCCGATGTGCCCACGAGATATCCTTTCCTATCTAGATGCTTAATGTTAATACTATTATATAGTATATATATATATATATATATATATATTTTAAGCACAGCCAGTGAGTTGAATATACTTAAGCTACATGGGAGTTTATTAATCTGTTTATAATGCATTGTCATACATATAATTGAAGGTTGTCTTTCTATATCCCAATGGCTTTCATGTCTGTATATGTAATACGTATAATGTTGATGATACTTCTCATCTCCCCCATGTTTTACTTACATTTTATTGCTGTCTGTGCCTACGCTTGGACCTTGATTTTTGTTGATTACCACTGTAATTACATTGTATCTAAGCCTCTGCAGACTGCCCCTTTATTTCAGTTCTTTTGACAGATTTGCATTTTAGCCAATCAGTGCTCACTCCTCTGTAAATTCAGGTGCATGAGCTCAATGTTATCTATATGAAACACATGAACTAATGGCCTCTAGTGGTGAAAACTGGTTTAGATTAGAGGCGGCCTTCAAGGTCTAAGAAATTAGCATATGAACCTCCTAGGTTTAACTTTCAACTAAGAATACCAAGAGAACAAAGCAAAATTGGTGATAAAAGTAAATTGGAAAGTTGTTTAAAATTACATGCCCTATTTGAATCATGAAAGTTTTTTTGGACTTGACTGTCCCTTTAAGACATGTCCTGTTTTTCCAGTCACATTCTTGTTAACAGACATTTCCCAGGAATGGGATAAACCTGGAGTTCCTTTCTCTGTCACCTTCATTTAAGAAATTATTCCCTGTTCCAGATGCTTATCTGGAGCTATGGAGTACAGTTCCTAAAGTAGATGGTGCCATCTCTACTTTAGCTCAAAGAACCACTAGAGGATAGCTCTGCCTTCAAGGACCGACCCTATATATAGGAAACTCCAAGGATATCTAAGGAGAGTTTTTGTACAAGGAGGACTGCTTTTCCAACCGGCAGTGACAGGAACTGTGACCTTTTGGTGGGGCTCTTTATCAGAGCTGATCTGAGTCCCCCATTGAAGATATTCAAGACTGGATACAGGCTCTAAAGACGGCTTACTCCTTCATTTGTGATGCAATAATTCAAATTGTACGGATCAACAATAAAAATACCAGCCTCGCAGTATTAATAAGGAGGGCATGGTGGTTGAAATCTTGGTCTACTGACATGGTTTAAAAATCTTGATTGCTCTCCTTGTCCTTTAAGGGTAAGGCTTTATTTGGTCCAGGTTTGGACTCTATTATAGCTACTGTCACCGGGATAAGGGAGTTTTCCTCCCCAGGATAAAAAGGCTAAACAGAAGGGTAGGACAATGGGACTTTTGCGATTTATTCTGACGAAAGGATTGAAAAGAAACTCTTCTTCACCCAGCTAGGATAAGAACAAACAAGCCAAGAAGTTGACTCCCAACTCTGTCTGCATGAAGGGATGACGTCTGCTCCGGTAGGGGGCATGCTAAATCTGTTTCATGAAGTATGGGCCAGATCCATTAAGGACCTTTGGGTTCAGGATATTATTTCCCAGGGTTACTGAATAGATTTCCGGTCTTGGCCTCTGAGAGGTATATTTCTCTTGTCCTGTGTATCAAAAAGGCCACAAAAGAGGATGGTCTTTCTTCAGTGCGTCTCTGATCTTCAGAAAATGGGGGTGATCATCCCTGTTCCTCTCGAACAGTTTGGTAGGGTTTTTTATTCAAATCTGTTAATCGTTCCCAAAAAATTCTGGGTCATGTGCCCCAAATATTGTAACTCACAATTGTAGATAATTACATATATTACAAAGCTGGAATTGCAGGTTAAATGATCTTTTATTTGAAAATTTTCCCCAGTAGTGTATGATGGGGAATGTTGTGGCCTTATATAAATAAATTATAATAATAATAATGTATTTACACATGAACATCTCTTATGTCCACATCTATATGTACCTACCGTCTTAGAATATAAATGATTTTAAAAATATATTTTTCTTTTAGTGCCCCTCTTGGTATAAACAACTTTACTCTGTGCTAGTTTGTTTTAACGTGGAAGCTCTTTCAAAAAACTGTTAGTTTCCCCCCC